>NC_041387.1:169949906-169957167 GCF_002162155.2 Triticum dicoccoides | reverse complement strand
TAATTAAATTAAATTAACCCCTGTTAACCCCCCTGTCACTGACGTGTGGGTCCCACACGTCAGATTTGACCTGTACAGCCGCGTTGACCGCTGATGTAGTGATGACGTCATGCTGACGCAATATATAATTTCTGGAATTAAAATAATTCAGAAAATCCAGAAAATGATTTAAACTTCAAAAAATTCATAACAATTCAACCGTAGCTCAGATTTAAATAATTTATATATGAAAAATTATCAGAAAAATGCAATCTTTCCATCTGTACTAGTTTCATGCATGAAAAACCAACTTATACATGCTGAATATGGGAAAACACATTATGGCATATATAAGAGACCTAATTTAGAAATGCATTTGAACCTTTGGTTCAAATGGACTTCAAACCAAATGTTTACCAGTTGCATTAGCTCAAACAGCATCACATTGACATGCCATGCTCATGCATCATATTGTTGCATATGATTGTGTTTTGATTGCCGGCACCGTTCCTTCTCGATAGGTCCTGCTCCGGAGACGTTCCAGAGTACCTGTCTGTGAAGCAGTGCCTCCCTTGTTGATTTACCAGGCAAGCAAACCCTCTTGTTCATTTCGATAAAACCCTACTCTCTCGCTCCTGCTCTCACTTATTGCATTAGGACAACAACGATTCATCTGCTACTTTGTGCTGCGGTAGTTGAACCCATTCCTCTGCATGACCTGTCATTGCCACAGTAAATAGTTGAAACCCACTAGCATGTGTAGGAATTGATTGAAGCCATTGTTGTGTTCCTACCATGCTATGCCTGCTATTGCTTAGAGTTGTGTCAGGTCTGGTTCATTGGGAATGAATTGGAGTGTTACGATATGTTCTGATGCTGAGAGTGAAGTGTGTGAACACGATTTGGTAAAGGTAGCGGTGAGAGGCCATGTAGGAGTACATGGTGGGTTGTCTCATTGGAACCGTCCTTAAGCACTGAGTTCTATGTATGTTGTCCAATGACTCGATACTACCACACATTGGAATGCTTAAGTGCCCCTCTCGACTTATTAATCAACTTGGTCTCTGTCCAGGAGTCGCAACTAGTTTCTGGTGTTTGTAGGTAGTGCTATTTTTCTACCAAGTGGCACCCGGCAGGGTGGGCTTGGGACAGACTAGGCACACGTGGCCCGGTGTACCGAGTGGCACCCGGTTGGTGGGCTCGGGAACCCTGCTCACATCGTTTGGGGCCGTGAGCGACACCCCGGCCGGATCTCCTTGCGGATGGAACCCGAATAGGCGATAAATCTGGACTAGAGTCTTGTGTGGTTAGTCAGGTCGTGGCCGACACCCTCGCCAGGCTTCCGCTTGAAGGTTGCCGAGATACATGACGTGTACATGGCGGTAAGTGGCGAGAGCGTGTGTGAAGAAGTACACCCCTGCAGGGTTAACATGATCTATTCGAATAGCCGGGTCCGCGGTTATGGACTTCTTGGATGCTTACATGGTACATAGACAACTTGAAGTGGATACTATAAAATGCTCAAGACAAGTGTGAGTGCTATGGATGGCCTTCTCGTAGGGAGACGGGGATGAATCCATAGTAGTGTATTGTGTGGTGATTAGTGGACTCGTGTACGTTGTTTCACCTCAAGAGTTTCTGGTAGTCGTAGAACAGGATAGCCACAGAGTCAAAGCTGGCTTGCTGCAACTAAACCCCACATTACCCTCTTGATACAAGTGCATGTATGATAGGATCTGATGTAAGTCTTGCTGAGTACCTTTGTACTCATGTTGCTTTATTTATATTTTTGCAGCGGAGACTTCGGTCTTACTAGTGTTCTCGTGGACTTCGACTAGTAGCTAGTACCTCAGCTACGATCTTGATCGGACGTTGTAGATAGTCAGGCGTTCAGCCTTTTTCATTTATAGATGTCTGTACTCAGACATGTAGTGCTTCCGCTTGTTGCTTGATTGCTCTGACTGTTGGGTCATGTGACCCCTGTTTGTAATAATGCTGTGATGGCTCTTCTGAGCCTTTATCTATATGAGTTGTTGAGTTATGCTGTGATGCCATGTTGTACGGCACATACTTGCATGTTATGCGTACGTGTAATGTGTATTGCTATGTGTGGGATCTGACTATCTAGTTGTTTATTCTTAGTAGCCTCTCTTATCGGGAAATGTCTCCTAGTGCTTCCACTGAGCCCTGGTAGCTTGCTACTGCTCCAGAACACTTAGGCAGGTCGGCATGTGTCCTTCTTCGATCCTGTGTCTGTCCCTTCGGGGAAATGTCACGCGATGAATACCGGAGTCCTGCTAGCCCGCTACAGCCCGGTTCACTGGAGTCCTGTTAGCCCAGTGCTACAGCCTGGATTCACTCGCTGATGACCGACACGTTCGATGTTGGGTCATGAATGCCTGTCCCTGTAAGTTAGTGCCACTTTGGGTTTACGACTAGCCATGTCAGCCCGGGCTCTTTGTCATATGGATGCTAGCGACACCATCATATACGTGTGCCAAAATGCGCAAACGGTCCCGGGCAAAGGTAAGGCGACACCCGTGGGGATACCGTGCGTGAGGCCGCAAAGCGATATGAGGTGTTACATGCTAGATCGATGTGGCATCGAGTCGGGGTCCTGACAAAACTATTTATTGGAAGGAAAGTTTGTGACGTGTCTGTTATTTGTTTCCTAAAACAAATTTCACTAATGAGAGAAATCGATTGATTTAGACAAGTTAGGAAAGTTAGATTCAAATCTATTATTTGTTTCTTAAAAATTTGTTATTTGTTTCCTAAGAAAATTGAACCAATAAAAGGAATCGATTGATATGAATAATTTAAGGAAGTTAGATCCATGATTTGTTATACGTTAGGAAAGTCCTGGTTGTAATAAAGAGTGAAGAGAAAAATAAACCGATGAACCTGGATGGGAGGGGGTGGTGGGAGGAGAGACAAAAAACCAGCAAAAATAAACCGTAGAGACTATTCACCAACTGCTCCATTAGGAGTAGAGATGTCAGGGCCCGGCGCAATATGGCTAACCATCTGAGGTGCAGTTTGTGCAGTATGCAAGATTCATGGAAGCATGCGCAGCTTGAATGTTCGTCGTCAAGATGTGTATGGGCTTTAGCAGATTCAGAAATGATGGAACATATGATGCACACGAATGAGAAAACGCTCAGAACTGGCTATTTTCACTCTCCCTGCAATGCTCGCAAACCATGGGTTCCGCCACCTGCGGGATTCTCAAAGTTCAATGTCGACGCTGCCATTTCTATGCATAATGGAAGGGGCTCTGCCGTAGTTGTATGCAGGGACGAGCGAGGCATGTACCTTGGCGGTTCAGCAATGGTATATGCAATCACAGACCCACCAATGCTCGAAACTTTGGCTTGTAGAGAGGCTTTGTCTTTGGCTCTGGACCTAGATGAACACCACCTGATGATTGCATCCGATTGCCAATCAGTGATAAAAGACATTGAAGAAAGAACGAGAGGAGAAAATGCAGCCATAGTGAAGGAGATAACAGCCAGAAGAGAGGAGTTTGGGGCATGCATGTTTCGTTTTGAGAGTAGAAAGAGCAATTTTGAGGCTCATGCTTTAGCTAGATAGCACATATGCCCGTGTGTTGCAACGGGAGAGTTTTTTTGCGAGAAGCATCGGAAGAAATAATTAATGTGTCCATCGAAACGGTCTCCACACAATAGTGGGGCGATAGAGCGGAGAGCTGTGGTGTTCTCGCGGGTCATGTTTGGCCAGCGAGATCTTTATACTAATGGGGTTGGTGGAGTGGCGGCCACTATCCAATTCGTGCATTTGTTTTCCTTCAGGTCCGCCTCCTTGTCGAGGTTGTGGTGACCTCCTAATATTTTTTAAAACATGTGAGAATTTTTTTTCTCAAAAAAGGTTAATTTCAAGAATAAGGAAAACAAAACTTGAAATATAAAGATTTTTTAGATTCACAAAAACTTTTTGAAAACATGACCATTTTTAAGTCGGAGAAACGAACATTTTCCGAATTTGTGAACAATTTTTTAAAATGGAAACTTGTTTTACACATTCAAATCTATTTTCAAAAATGTCTTTCTAATCACGAACATTATTTTGAATTTGTGAACATTTCGACAAATTGAATATTCTTCAAATTACTATTGTTTTTAAAATGAAATTTATTTTAGAAATCTAGAAAAAATTACAATTTTTTTAAATGCGAACATTTTTTTAATTTCAAACAAATTTAGAACAAAAATAAAAATTTCAATTTCCAATTGTTTTTGAAAGTGGGAACAGATTTTGAAATTCTAAGATTTAGCAAAAATAGTAAAAAAACAAAATTTTGGAAAATTTATTAAATTAATTTATGGGAAAAGGAAAAAATAAAAATAAAAATAAAAATGGGCCAGCCCGGCGACCGATGGGAAGCTCCAACTATATGCAGCGCTGTAACGCCCCGGATGCAACTTTCCATATTCGTAACTCCAACTCTTGCCTTTTCCGGAGATGCGATATGTTATTTCCTCCGTGGTTGGGTTTTGTCTGTTGTTTTGCATTTTGTTCATGTCGTGCATCTCGTCTCATAGCATCATGCGCACTGCATCTACATCGTTTTCATAAAACTTGCATCCGTCCGGGTTTCCCCGATTCTCTCCGTTGTCCGTTCTGAGCCCCGACCATACTCGCACGCGCCCGCGGCACCTCCGAAATATTATTTTATAAGTTGCATAAAAATGTTCTTGGAATGGGTTGCAACTTGTCGTGCGGTCTTATTATAGTGTAGACAGGCCGCCTGCCAAGTTTCGTCGCATTCGGAGTTCGTTTGACTGCCCAACCGTTAAATATATAACCGCGATATAGTCGGTATATTCGTCGGACGTTTTGGTCTCTGAAACAGTTGCCGGGTCGCTCTGTTTCTCTCTCTTCTCAGCTCGAGGCATTCTACACAGCCCACCTGCAGCCACCTAGTTCCCCTCTTTGTCCGAAGCGCACAATCGCGATCAGAGGGTCCGGAAACCCCTCCTAACCCCCTAACCCTAGCCCCTAGCCTATTTAAACACCCCCTAGTCCATTTTGGGCATCCCTAGCCTTCCCCTACCTCCCACCCGCATCCGTCCTTGAATCCCGCGCCCCAATCATCAGCCGCCGCCACCTCCCACCTTCTCCTCGTAATCCGGCGCCGACCACCTCCTCCCCGCCACCTGGCACCGTCCCATAGGCCGCGCCGCCGCCAGCTGTCGCGCGCAGCCAACCGGGTGTCGCCACGTCCTCCCCCGCGCCCCACTTCACCGCGGCTCGCCAGGAACCCAGATCGGGCCCTAGGAAGCCCATCTGGGCCCCGAGCTGCCCAGCCCCTGCGCCCGAGCGCCTCCCGCTCCGAAGCCAGCGCCACCTCATCCCCGCGCACCTCCTCCTGCCGTCCCGCTCGCCGGAGCCTCGCTGCTCCCGCGCCGCAGGCCGGAGCCGCCGCCAGCGACCTCCCAGGACCGGCCTCGCCTCCCTTCTCCTCCGTCCCCTCCTTCCCTTTGCTTTTTCTCTCTCTCCCTCTCATCTCCCTGCTTCCTCTCTCTCGCAGGAACTAGCAGGAGCGCCATGGCCGCTGCTTCAAGCCTTGCCGCCGTCGTTTCGTGCCGGGAATGGATGGATCCATGCTCCCCGCGCCCGGATCTGCCCTTGCCGCCAAGTTCCCTGCCGCTGCTTTGCCTCGTCGTCGCCGGAGTCCAGCCGCGCCTGCTGCCTCCCCTGTTTCACGGTGAATCCAGCCCGCTCGCCCCACTGACCGCGCCCTCGACCGCATGCAGCCTGGGCTGCCTCCCCTTCGCCTGCTGGCCAAGGCCCAGCGCGCCACCAGATCCAGTCGGCCCGCGTGGGCCTCCCCAGCTGCAGCCCAGCTTCTCCTCCGACCGGGCCAAGGCCCATGGTGAGCTGCCCAGCTCCTGTAGCTCCAATTTCGGCCCGTGTCGTTTTTTTTCCTGTTCTGTGAATTTCCTATTTTCCAAGGAATTGGCAGAATTGCAGAAAACCCCTCCATATTCGTGCATTTAATATCTCTCAAACTGTGCATCAGATTAAAATAATTTATATATGTAAAATGCTCAGAAAATTGTGTAGAGTAATAATATGTCATTTTCATCCATGTTTAAAATGTTTAACTTGCTGTTTGTGTTTATTTTGCATAATGCCATGTTAAAATGCTTTAATTCATAACTAATTAACCGTAGCTCCGATTTTAATAAACTTTATATGTAAATGGGGTGGAAAAATGCCTAGATTAACATGGTGCATTTTATTTTCCTGTTTAACAACATTAAAATTGTGTTTAGGGCAGAACAGTAGCTAATTCATAATTTGTACATGGGGATTTTCCGGAATTGTTGTTTGTTGTTCCGGCCTCATTTAAACTTGCTTAGATAGGTAGTTTCTTCATGCTTCACCTCTTGCCATGTTTAATAACATTTAATATTGTTGGGTACAAAATGAGAGAGAACTAAATACTTGCATGTGGTGTTTCTTCAATATGCAACTCGTTGCATATTGAGCTCCACTTAATTTGTAGTATTGTTTGTGCACTTTGCCATGCCATGCCTCATTAAGCCGGACATGCATTATACTTGTTTGTGCATCAAGCCATGTTTATGCTTGTGCATTTACCATGTTGTTTGTTTCTTTCCGGTGTTGCCTCTTAGTTCCGGTAATGTTGCGATTGTGAGGATTCGTTCGACTGCTCCCGTTCGTCTTCTTCATGGACTCGTTCTTCTTCCTAGCGGGATTTCAGGCAAGATGACCGCTACCCTGGATCTCACTACTATCATTGCCATGCTAGTTGCTTCGTTCTATCGCTTTGTTGTGTTACCTATCTTTTGCTCTTCAAGCCATCCCATATTGCCATGTCAGCCTCTAACCTTTGACACCTTTTCCTATGCAAACCGTTGTTTGGCTATGTTACCGCTTTTGCTCAGCCCCTCTTATAGCATTGCTAGTTGCAGGTGAAGTTAAAGATTTCTCCATGGTGGACAGGATTTTGGTTGGGATATCACAATATCTCCTATATTATTAATGCATCTATATACTTGGTAAAGGGTGGAAGACTCGGCCTTTTGCCTGGTGTTTTGTTCCACTCTTCCCGCCCTAGTTTCCGTCATACCGGTGTTATGTTCCCGGATTTTGCGTTCCTTACGCGGTCGGGTGATTTATGAGACCCCCTTGACAGTTCGCTTTGAATAAAACTCCTCCAGCAAGGCCCAACCTTGGTTTTACCATTTGCCTCACCACCACCTATTCCTTTCCCTTGGGTCGGCCAACCCGA
>NC_041387.1:169931937-169949588 GCF_002162155.2 Triticum dicoccoides | reverse complement strand
TTGTCTAAGTGTTGGTCCGAACCGAGTAGACTGCGGGGCCACCTCGGGGCAACTCGAGGGCTGGTTTTACTCGTAGGATGTCTCATTCGGTGTTGCCCTGAGAACGAGATATGTGCAGCTCCTATCCGGATTGTCGGCGCATCGGGCGGCTTTGCTGGTCTTGTTTTACCATTGTTGAAATGTCTTGTAAACCGGGATTCCGAGTCTGATCGGGTCTTCCTGGGAGAAGGTCTATTCCTTCGTTGATCGCGAGAGCTTGTCATGGGCTAAGTTGGGACACCCCTGCAGGGTATAATCTTTCGAAAGCCGTGCCTGCGGTTATAGGCAGATGGGAATTTGTTAATGTCCAGTTGTAGATAACTTGACACCAGATCCGAATTAAAACACATCAACCGTGTGTGTAGCCGTGATGGTCTCTTTTCGGCGGAGTCCGGGAAGTGAACACGGTTTCTGGGTTATGTTTGACGTAAGTAGGAGTTCAGGATCACTTCTTGATCATTGCTAGCTTCACGTCCGTTCTGCTTGCTCTCTTCTCGCTCTTATTTGCGTATGTTAGCCACCATATATGCTTAGTCGCTGCTGCAGCCTCACCACTTTACCCCTTCCTTTCCCTTTAAGCTTTGCTAGTCTTGATACCCATGGTAATGGGATTGCTGAGTCCTCGTGGCTCACAGATTACTACAACAACAGTTGCAGGTACAGGTTGTGCGATGGTCATGATGCGAGAGCGATGCTTGCTTGCGTTGAGTTCTTCTTCTGCTTCTTCGATCAGGGGATAGGTTCCAGGTCAGCAGCCTGGGCTAGCAGGGTGGATGTCGTTTGAGTTTCTGTTTGTGTTTCATCCGTAGTCGGATGATGCTCTTATGTATTGTGATGTTGTATTCATGTGACATTGTATGCCTTATGTATGTATCCCCATCTATTATGTAATGTTGATGTAATGATATCCACCTTGCAAAAGCGTTTCAATATGCGGGTTTATCCTTGGTGGGACCTTCGAGTTCCTTTTGGATAGGGTCGCATATGGGCGTGACAAGTTGGTTTCAGAGCCTCGACCGACCCTAGGAGCCCCCTTGTTTGTTGGCCATTGTTGAGTCTATAGGAAAACTATTTTGAGTCTTAGGATTATATATATCGGAGAGTAGGATTCTTTTTACTCCTCAGCCCCCTTCGTCGCTCTGGTGAGGACTCCTGACGTAGATGTTTTGACTTTCCTCTTCTCAAATTTCACTAAAAAAATTTAGGATCACGCGGGTATCTTGGAATCGTTTCGATGGTTTTGTGACGAGAACATTGTTCTTGGTGCCTCCTATCTATTTATGTGGCTTTGACCCGGGGAGTTGAGCTCCGAGGTGTTGTCGTCACAATTTTATCGTTGCAGTTCTGGAATACCTGAGTTTTGCCGACATCGAAAATCTCTTTTATGCAGTTGTTGGTGAGATAACCTCGACGTCACCCAGTACTGGGGAGTTCGGGAGTATTGCCATAACTCGTATAACGGATGCTTTTTGAAGGTTGAGGTACACAATTTCCGAAGGTTTCTTGGTTATGTGTTGACGGATGGATACAGCTTGGATGTAGGTATTGTTAGTTTGGGTGAGATATATTGCTTCCCCTGTATCCCCAACACCAGATTGCATAACCAGAAAGTTTCGGGAGTTTTATAGGTGGGAATTCAAGTAGCTCCTAGAATATCTTTTCGACAGATGCATGATATGAGATTGGAGTTCGACGTCTAGTGGTCCGCCTTTCCACGGTCGTTTTTACAGTGGTCTCGTTGTGTCTTAAAGAACCCTTGGCTATGCTGGTTCGGGGACACTTCGTATGTCATGTGCACTGCCTTGTACATGATGGTGCTGTACACTGTCATGAAGGATTTCTCTTAAATCTTGGTCCGTTCTCTTGAAGATTCATAGTTCTAGCTTATGTCATCCTCTCATAATTGTTTTCGATTGTGAGAATTCTTTTCAACCATTTGATGCATTTCAGGAGTTGCTTCCTTTCTTGATAATCCGAATGCCATCATTTCTGAATATTACTCATTCTCAACCTTCAACTCTTTTTCTCCAAATCTAACTGGTGCATCATTCAAATATCCTCTAATTAGTTCATGTTCTATTCGTTCTCATGTATCCAAATCCCCTCAATTATCTTCATTCGTTTTTCCAATTCTTCCCGGTGAATTGTGCCTTTGCTAATCACATTTTCAATTCTTACGGTGGTTCATTCCAGATTTCACTTCCTTCGTTATCATATCAATTCATTCATTGTTAACAAATCCAACCGGTGGTTCCATCAATACCTTCTCAAGTTTACGCTATATCCCTCTTAATCCTTTCTACGAGAGTAAGTAGTATGCCAAATCCGTTGCTTGTCATCAATTTAAATTGGTGAAGGATAGGCATGACATAATTCTTATTCTCGTTTCATCCAAGTGAATAACTCCTTCTTCCGGAGATTGCTCATGATGAAGTAATTCTTGGTTCTA
Source organism: Triticum dicoccoides (assembly GCF_002162155.2). NCBI lineage: Eukaryota > Viridiplantae > Streptophyta > Magnoliopsida > Poales > Poaceae > Triticum > Triticum dicoccoides. The sequence continues at coordinate 169,947,100 of NC_041387.1, read as the reverse complement.
GTGTTTCATCTTTTCTTTTTCGGAGTTCCAAGTTTTCTGCATTATCTCGTCGCGAAGCTCCATCTAAATCATCGCAAGGCTTCACCTTGTGTTTTCAACCTCTCTTTCTTTTTATCATCCTTTCATTACCGGAGTTCTTCATGGAGGCTCTACATGGTGGTTCGTCAAGGATTCTATTCATTTTTCAATTGTTCTTCAAGTTTTCTCTCGAAGTTATGATCTGCTAAGCTTTACTCTAAAATAAACATGGTGCTCAACACATGTTTTGTTTTGAGGAGCTCAAGTATTCTTCATCTTGCATTCTGAAGTGCAATTCTTTCTACCTTATCTTTTGAGGTGGTGTTATGTCATTCTTGACAATTCGAGTTCGTGTTTGATGATTCACATGTTGTCAAGAATGAGGTATTTTAAACCCATCATTTTTCTTCCTTGGAGTTATCTTGTGTCAGATTTCACCTAAAGCCTTTCCTTAAGGGTTGTTGCTATTTGTGGTGATTATGCATGACCCAAGCTTGCTCTTTATCCTCCTTGGTGGAAGAAGTTTTCATCTCTTCGTTGATCTCAAAGCAAGCAATTGATTTCGTTAGTGGCAGAATGTCACCTCATAGTCTTGAGATGTTTTTCATAAGCCCACTACAAACTTATTCTTTTCGTTGTTGATTTTCCAACAACTCTGTTCAATCCTTCTTTGCAAGGATGCTTTCCAAATTCAATTGTGGTAGGAGTTGTCATTTCCTTCTCCGTCCCTTTATCCCAACAATCTAACTTCTATTCTTTCATTCCGGAGGCATTGTGATGTTGTGCTCTGCACTCATCATCTCGAATTGTGAGGATCATGTTATTTTCGTGCTTATCCATTTAACCGGAGAGTTGTGTTCTCATTCAAGTTCTTTCATCTTATCAAGTTTTGCCAGCTGAGTGACATGCGCTGACTAACAAATAAGGTACACGCGCTGAGTGACAAATAAGGTTTCCCAGCTGCGTGCGCAGGATATATATGGGTGGCTTTTCTGGGCCTTAGTGTGTGCGGCCCACGTACGAAATTCCGGACAAAACTTTTTATTTTTTAGCAGATGGAGCACGAAAATTTAGTACCACCTCGGATATAAGAAAAATATTTTTGGTGGTGAACGGATGAAAAAATTGGAGAAACGCACCTTACTTCATTAGTAGGTATAGATATGGTGGACACTCCCAAAGAAACCAATGGCGATGAGGCAATATAGGATAACCCCTTAAGGAAGAAATCAAAGCATGGGCGTCATCGGCGCCGCTCCAAGCCCCGCCACAGCAATACCGGCACAGGAGACAAAAACACTGGATGGTGCCGAAGATGAATACAATCCCGATCAGCCTGCCTTCGAGCAGGCCGAACAGGAAGACGGGCAGGTTAGCCCAGATGAACAGGCGACGAACGGATACTTGGAGGAGGACAACTACATGCCCCCTCCGAAGACGAGGTGAGCCTCGGCAACGAGGAATTTGGCGTGCCTGAGGATCCCGTAGAGCAGGAGCACTTCAAGCGCCGGCTTATGGCCACTCCGAGAAGCCTGAAAAAGAAGCAGCATCAGCAGCTCCAAGGTGATCAAGATCTGCTCACAGACAGATGGACTGAGGTCCTGGCAGCCGAGGAATATGGACTCGAGCGCCACACAAAGGTTACCCAAAGCACAAGTTGCTACCTCAACTCGAGGAGGAGCCCATACTACCAGCACAGGACGAGGCTGGCCGGCCACCTCGTGCCGGGATAAAACGGCATATCAGCCCGAATACCAGCCCGCACCCCCACGCCAATACACTACGGCCCGGGGCAATAGGCAGGACCTACGAGACATGCTGGAAAACAAAGCAGGTCCGCCAAGATCGATCTATGGATCGCGGGGGTGCGCCCCAACACATGACGATGATCTTCATGCCGGTTACACTATCAACAAGTCCGGCCGGGCCGAACATAGCCGACCAGACTTATTCGAACTGCGTAGTAACATAGCCCAGCTTAGAGGCGCCGCACACCCCCTATGCTTCACTAACAAAGTAATGGATCACGAATTCCCAGAAGGGTTTAAACCCGTAAACATCGAACCATTCGACGGCACAAAAGACCCGCGGTATGGATCGAAGATTTCCTTCTCCACATTCACATGGGCCGTGGTGACAATCTACATGCCATCAAGTATCTTCCCCTTAAACTCAAAGGACCGGCCCGACACTGGCTAAATAGCCTGCCGACAAATTCCATCGGCAGTTGGGAAAACCTGGAGGACGCGTTCCTCGACAACTTCCAAGGCACTTATGTGCGACCACCAGATGCTGATGACTTAAGTCACAATACCCAACAGCCCGGAGAGTCAGCCAGGAAATTCTGGACTCGGTTCCTAACTAAAAAGAACCAAATTGTCGACTGTCCGGACGCCGAAGCTTTGGCGGCCTTTAAGCATAATATCCACGACGAGTGGCTCGCCCGACAACTCGGCCAGGAAAAACCGAAGTCCATGGCGGCCCTCACGACACTCATGACCCGCTTTTGTGTGGGCGAGGACAGCTGGTTCGCTCGCAATAGCACCACGCCAATAAACTCTGGCACTTGATATGTCCGCGACAATAACGGCAAGCCACGGCGTGACAGACATAAGCATCGAAACAATGGCGACAACACCGAAGACACGACAGTTAACGCCGGATTCAGTGGCTCAAAATCCGGTCAGCGGAAAAAGCCGTTTAAAAGAAACAATTCGGGATCGTCCAGTCTGGATCACATACTTGATCGCTCGTGCCAAATTCACGGCACCCCTGATAAGCCAGCCAACCACACTAACAGAGATTGCCGGGTGTTCAAACAGGTCAGCAAGATAAATGCCGAAAACAAGGACAAGGGGCTGCACAGCGATGATGACGAGGAGCCCCAGCGTCCGAACACTGGGGGACAGAAGAAATTTCCTCCCCGGGTGAAAACGGTAAACATGATCTATGCCACCCACATTCCCAAACGGGAACAAAAGCGAGCACTAAGGGACGTCTATGCGATGGAGCCAGTCGCCCCAAAATTCAACCCATGGTCAGCCTGTCCGATCACTTCTGATCGTAGGGATCACCCTACCAGCATCCGTCACGGCGGTTCAGCTGCATTGGTCCTTGACCCAATCATCGACGAATTCCACCTCACGTGAGTCCTTATGGACGGTGGCAGTAGTCTGATCCTGCTTTATCAGGACACAGTGTGCAAAATGGGCATCAATCCTTCAAGGATCAAACCCACCAAAACCACCTTTAAAGGTGTAATTCTAGGAGTAGAGGCTCGTTGTACGGGCTCCATAACACTGGAAGTGGTCTTCGGATCCCCGGATAACTTCCGAAGCGAGGAGTTAATCTTTGATATCGTCCCTTTCCGTAGTGGCTATCATGCACTGCTTGGACGAACCGCATTCGCTCGATTCAATGCGGTACCACACTATGCATACCTCAAGCTCAAGATGCCAGGACCTCGCGGGGTTATAACAGTCAACGAAAACACGGACCGCTCTCTCCATACAGAAGAGCACACAGTGGCCCTCGCGGCAGAAGTACAAAGCAGCCTTCTCCGGCAGACCGCCAATTCGGTGACAACAACCCCGAACACCGTCAAGCGAGTCCGAAGTACCCTACAACAGGATCGCCAGGCACACCAAGAGCGCGACTAGCAGTCTGGCCTCCGCCCTAGCCCCATTTAGGCATCATTTGTGCCGCGTGTACACAATTACGCATTCAAAATACCATGGGCATAGGCGGAGGCGCAATGGTGATGCGGTCCACAGTGCGGTTCAACCGCCACATACTTTTATAACCTTCTTTCTCTTTCAGGACCCTACTTTCGGGCAGCCCCTCAGAGAACCGGATCATCGGGCTTATCACAGGAGGGAAAACCAAGGAGGCAAAAGGTTTTGCACACAAAGGGAATACCCAGGTGGTATCTGTCAATGAACATTATACCTGTTTTACATACCTGCATGCGGCCCGCCCTTGGATAGGACATGTCAAATAGTCCTATTTGCTTCTGCTTAACGCATTAATTGTACACATATGCTTGGATGTATTATTTAACAATGGGAAATAATATGTAGCGTCGGCTTATTATTCCTATCTTCACATTTTCCCTAAAAATGTTTATTTAATATTGAATCCGTACACTTTGGTACGTTCAGTTTGCCAGGGGCTTCTTATGGTGCCCCATAATACGGCAAGATAAGTCCGAACACTTTCGATAGTGCGACACCCCGAACTTATAGCATTATATGCATCAGCTCTGAATCATGTCTTGGGTCAATAGTTGGGTTTGCCCAGCTCCCTTGTTTTGGTACCTTACGTTCCGTTATATCGCCTAAGGTAGCGCAGGGAGAACTACTGCGATTGTGTCTCGGTTCTTCCAGACGAGCACCTCAGTAGAGAAAGCCAAAAACTGACTGTCACGATGCGGCGAGAGCTGGTCGCTGTTCGAGAGGTCTTAAATCCTTAAAGATTTTTTCCGCTTCAAGCGAGGAATCGGCCTTGTCCGATTTAGGTGTGTATAGCGCTCCAATTCGGCTCTCCAAATTCTAGGGGCTTCGCCAAAATTTAAAATTGTAGACTTCTATGGCTAAGTGGGAGTTATAAAGCCGCATAGTCCGATTGCCTTGTTCGCTGCGCCAAACACCTCCTTAAAGGACCAAAAATTTGGATAAAGAGTGTTTGGGTTTTCCACAAACACCCCAGTACTAGTTACGTGGGGGCAGAAGCCGACGACTGGCCTACTTTCAGAATTTTATAAATAGTCGCACATAAGGTAATATTTTAAATCAACAAAGCGCCATATAGTGCAAACAAATTCGTTTTCATATTACAAAGACGACATGAGTACATTCACTCAAAGATTGTGTCCTTGGTACATTCATCGGCCACGAGACGAGCGCCTTTCATAACGCCATCATAATAGTTCTCGGGGTAGCGATGCGCCTTGCCCTCCGGCGGTCCATCCTTCACCAGCTTCTCTGCATCCAGCTTGGCCCAATGCATCTTCGCACGGGCAAAGGCCCGGCGGGCACCCTCAATACAAACGGATCACTTGATAACTTCAAGCCGGGGATAGGCATTTACCATCCGCTTTATAAGGCCGAAGTAGCTGTCGGGCAGGGGCTCACCAGGCCACATCTAGACTATGAAGTCCTTCATGACCACTTCGGCCACCCTGTGGAGTTCAACCAATTGCTTCAGTTGGTCACTCAGAGGCATTGAGTGTTCGGCTCTAGAATACTGGGACCAGAACAGCTTCTCCGTTGAGCTCCCCTCTTCGGCACGGTAGAACTCCGTGGCATCCAATATGCTGCATGGAAGATCTGTGAATGCCCCTGGAGAGCTCCGAATTCGGGTAAGTAAAATAAATGTCTCCTCCACATGCTTGCTGTGCATAATGAATGCCTTACCCGCCGCTATCTTCTTGGCCGCCTGGATTTCCTGTTAGGTCTTTTCGGCTTCGGCCTTGGCGTCCCTCGTGCTCTGAAGGGCCTTCGCAAGCTTAGACTCTTTCGTCTTGAAGTCACGCTCCAAGTACTCGAACTTCTTGCCGAGCTCCTGGAGCTCTTGCCGTACCTCGCCCACCCTAGAATCTTGCTTTTCACGCTCAATACGCTCCGTGGCCGCCTTGTCTTCGGCCTCGGATGGAGCTTTCTTCAGGGCCGCCACTTCAGTCGTGGCCCCTATTAAAAAATCATGACGCTTTTTGTTAGCATCACCAATTTTTTTCTCTTCTATATGTCACACGAACGGGGTATCACTCACCTTTGTTCTCTTCGAGCTGCCTCTTCGTGAGTCTGAGTTCCTCTTCGACCTGCTTCAGGTCCCGTTCGAGTCCGCCGACCTCTGCTATGCGGGCAGCAGTGGAAAGCAACACCGCCTGCTTATTCACATAGACACATACAGTTAGATTCATGTGGTTTAGAGTTGACCCTCCGTTTGGCTTTTCTTTTCGAACACCAAACAGAGTCTCAGGGGCTACTCTCTATTAGGTGATAATTTCTCACACTTTTGATTACTTACCTCAAAGCCTGTCAGGAGGCTGGTGCAGGCTTCGGTCAATCCGCTTTTGGCGGACCGAACCTTCTGAATCACCGTACTCATAAGAGTACGGTGCTCTTCATCAATGGAAGCTCCGCGAAGCGCTTCCACCAGACTATCCGACGCCTCTGGCGCGACGGAGGTCATTGGCACGGCCGACTCTCCCTCCCTAGCGAGGGGCTTCCTACCCGAATCCGGAACCTTTGGAGGTTCCGGTGCAGTGTCCGGCTGGGAGCCCAACTTGCTGCTGCTCTCGTCAGCATAATCTATGGGGATCTTACCCCCCATGTACCCGGCGTCTGGAATTTTGCCTTGCGGCATCTCTAGAACCACCTCCCCCTGCTCTGGTACCCCTTGGGACAACACCTCAATGTCATCCGCAGGCCGAGGGGAGGTGGCCGTCGGGAGCGAATTCATTGTCGAATCACTCAGGGACCCGTCCGAAGAGGATACCTCGGGATGGGACCTGGCCGGACTGCATATGCACGTTCGGCGTTATAACAAACTATGAAGTTAAGTCGCATGAAAAGTATCATAGAGTGCGGATACTTATGATCTTGCCAGGGGCTTGCCCCTGGGCAGCCACTCCTCCTCGCAGTAAGCGGTCGTGGTGGAGTGATCCGGAAGGGACGCCTTTGTTGGGGAACGTTGCAGAAAATTAAAAAATTTCCTACGGTTTCACCAAGATCCATCTATGAGTTCATCTAAGCAACGAGTCAAGGGAGAGAGTTTGCATCTACATACCACTTGTAGATCACGAGCGGAAGCTTGCCAAGGGGATGGTGATGATGGAGTCGTACTCGAACGTGATTCGGATCACCGATGTCCAAGTGCTGAACGGACAGCACCTCCGCGTTCAACACACGTACGGTACGGGAGACGTCTCCTCCTTCTTGATCCAGCAAGGGGGAAGGAGAGGTTGAGGAAGATTTCTCCAACGGCAGCACGACGGCGTGGTGTAGTTGGTGCAGCAGTACTCCGACAGGGCTTCGCCAAGCATGTACGAAGGAGGAGAGGTGTTGGGGAGGGGAGGGGCTGCGCCTTGGCTTGTGGTGTTGCAGCCCTCCCCTCACCCCTCTATTTATAGGGGAAGGGACAAGGGGGGCCGGCCCCTCTAGATGGGATCTAGAGGGGGGCGGCGGCCAGGGTGGGGGGACTTGCCCCCCAAGCAAGGGGGGCGCCCGCTTTAGGGTTTCCCCCCCCCCCCAACCCTAGGCGCATGGGCCCAAGGAGGGGGGCGCGCCCAGCCCACCAGGGGCTGGCTGCTATCCCATGCGGCCCCATGTGGCCCCCCGGGAGGGGCGGCCCCTCCCGGTGGCCCCGGTACAATACCGATAAGCCCCCGAAACTTTCTGGTGTCTGTATAACAACTTCCCTTATATAAAACTTCACCTCCAGACTATTCCGGAACTCCTCGTGACGTCCGGGATCTCATCTGGGACTCCGAACAACATTCGGTAGTCACATACTAGTCTTCCTAACAACCCTAGCGTCACCGAACCTTAAGTGTGTAGACCCTACGGGTTCGGGAGACATGCAGACATGACCGAGACGACTCTCGGGCAATAACCAACAGCGGGGTCTAGATACCCATGTTGGCTCCCACATGCTCCTCGATGATTACATCGGTTGAACCACGATGTCGAAGATTCAATCAAACCCTGTATACAATTCCCTTTGTCAATCGGTACGTTACTTGCTTGAGACCCGATCGTCGGTATCCCAATACCTTGTTCAGTCTCGTTACCGGCAAGTCACTTTACTCGTACCGTAATGCATGATCCCGTGGCCAACACCTTGGTCACCTTGAGCTCATTATGATGATGCATTACCGAGTGGGCCCAGAGATACCTCTCCGTCATACAGAGTGACAAATCCCAGTCTCGATCCGCATAAAACAATAGATACTTTCGGAGATACCTGTAGTGCACCTTTATAGTCACCCAGTTACGTTGTGACGTTTGATACACCCAAAGCACTCCTACGGTATCCAGGAGTTACACGCTCTCATGGTCGAAGGAAGAGATACTTGACATTGGCAAAGCTCTAGCAAACGAACTACACGATCTTTGTGCTATGCTTAGGATTGGGTCTTGTCCATCACATCATTCTCCTAATGATGTGATCCCGTTATCAACGACATCTGATGTCCATAGCCAGGAAACCATGACTATCTGTTGATCACAACGAGCTAGTCAACTAGAGGCTCACTAGGGACATATTGTGGTCTATGTATTCACACGTGTATTACGATTTCCGGATAATACAGTTATAGCATGAATAAAAGACAATTATCATGAACAATGAAATATAATAATACTTTTATTATTGCCTCTAGGGCATATTTCCAACAGTCTCCCACTTGCACTAGAGTCACTAATCTAGTTACATTGTGATGAATCGAACACCCATAGAGTTCTGGTGTTGATCATGTTTTTCTCGCGAGAGAGGTTTAGTCAGCGGATCTGCGACATTCAGATCCGTATGTACTTTGCAAATTTCTATGTCTCCATCTTGAACATTTTCACGGATGGAGTTGAAACGACGCTTGATGTGCCTGGTCTTCTTGTGAAACCTGGGCTCCTTGGCAAGGGCAATAGCTCCAGTGTTGTCACAGAAGAGTTTGATTGGCCCCGACGCATTGGGTATGACTCCTAGGTCGGTGATGAACTTCTTCACCCAAATCGCTTCATGCGCTGCCTCCGAGGCTGCCATGTATTCCGCTTCACACGTAGATCCCGCCACGACGCTCTGCTTGCAGCTGCACCAGCTTACTGCTCCACCATTCAACATATACACGTATCCGGTTTGTGACTTAGAGTCATCCGGATCTGAGTCGAAGCTAGTGTCGATGTAACCCTTTACGACGAGCTCGTCGTCTCCTCCATAAACGAGAAACATGTCCTTTGTCCTTTTCAGGTACTTCAGGATATTCTTGACCGCTGTCTAGTGTTCCTTGCTGGGATTACTCTGGTATCTTGCTACCAAACTTACGGCAAGGTTTACATCAGGTCTGGTACACAGCATGGCATACATAATAGATCCTATGGCTGAAGCATAGGGGATGACACTCATCTCTTCTTTATCTTTTGCCGTGGTCGGTGACTGAGCCGAGCTCAATCTCACACCTTGTAACATAGGCAAGAATCCTTTCTTGGACTCATCCATTTTGAACTTTTTCAAAATCTTATCAAGGTATGTGCTTTGTGAAAGACCTATGAGGCGTCTCGATCTATCTCTATAGATCTTGATGCCTAATATATAAGCAGCTTCTCCAAGGTCCTTCATTGAAAAACACTTATTCAAGTAGGCCTTAATGCTGTCTAGAAATTCTATATTATTTCCCATCAAGAGTATGTCATCTACATATAATATGAGAAATGCTACAGAGCTCCCACTCACTTTCTTGTAAACGCAGGCTTCTCCATAAGTCTGCATAAACCCAAACGCTTTGATCATCTCATCAAAGCGAATATTCCAACTCCGAGATGCTTGCACCAGCCCATAAATGGATCGCTGGAGCTTGCATACTTTGTTAGCGTTCTTAGGATCGACAAAACCTTCCGGCTGCATCATATACAGTTCTTCCTTAAGATGCCCGTTAAGGAATGTTGTTTTGACGTCCATCTGCCATATCTCATAATCATAGTATGCGGAAATTGCTAACATGATTCGGACGGACTTTAGCTTCGCTACGGGAGAGAATGTCTCGTCGTAGTCAATCCCTTGAACTTGTCGATAACCCTTAGCGACAAGTCGAGCTTTATAGATGGTGACATTACCATCCGCGTCCGTCTTCTTCTTAAAGATCCATTTGTTTTCTATCGCTCGCCGATCATCGGGCAAGTCTGTCAAAGTCCATACTTTGTTTTCATACATGGATTCTATCTCGGATTTCATGGCTTCAAGCCATTTGTTGGAATCTGGGCCCGCCATCGCTTCTTCATAGTTCGAAGGTTCACCGTTGTCTAACAACATGATTTCCAGGACAGGGTTGCCGTACCACTCTGGTGCGGAACGTGTCCTTGTGGACCTACGAAGTTCAGTAGCAACTTGATCCGAAGTACCTTGATCATCATCATTGTTTTCCTCTTCGATTGGTGTGGGCATCACAGAAACATTTTCCTGAGCTGCACCACCTTCCCGTTCGAGAGGTAGTACTTCATCGAGTTCTACTTTCCTCCCACTTACTTCTTTCGAGAGAAACTCTTTTTCCAGAAAGCATCCGTTCTTGGCAACAAAGATTTTGCCCTCGGATCTTAAGTAGAAGGTATACCCGACAGTTTCCTTAGGGTATCCTATGAAGACGCATTTTTCCGACTTGGGTTCGAGCTTTTCAGTTTGAAGTTTCTTGACATAAGCATCGCATCCCCAAACTTTTAGAAACGACAGCTTAGGTTTCTTCCCAAACCATAATTCATACGGTGTCTTCTCAACGGATTTAGACGGTGCCCTATTTAAAGTGAATGTAGCTGTCTCTAGAGCGTATCCCCAAAATGATAGCGGTAAATCGGTAAGAGACATCATAGACCGCACCATATCCAATAGAGTGCGATTACGACGTTCGGACACACCGTTTCGCTGAGGTGTTCCAGGCGGCGTGAGTTGTGAAACGATTCCACATTTCCTTAAGTGTGTGCCAAATTCGTGACTTAAATATTCTCCTCCACGATCTGATCATAGGAACTTTATCTTTCGATCACGTTGATTCTCCACCTCATTCTGAAATTCCTTGAACTTTTCAAAGGTCTCAGACTTGTGTTTCATTAAGTAGACATACCCATATCTACTTAAGTCATCAGTGAGAGTGAGAACATAACGATATCCTCCGCGAGCCTCAACGCTCATTGGACCGCACACATCGGTATGTATGATTTCCAATAAGTTGGTTGCTCGCTCCATTGTTCTGGAGAACGGAGTCTTGGTCATCTTGCCCATGAGGCATGGTTCGCACGTGTCAAACGATTCATAATCAAGAGACTCTAAAAGTCCATCGGCATGGAGCTTCTTCATGCGCTTGACACCAATGTGACCAAGGCGGCAGTGCCACAAGTATGTGGGACTATCGTTATCAACTTTACATCTTTTGGCATCTACACTATGAACATGTGTAATATTACGCTCGAGATTCATTAAGAATAAACCATTGACCATCGGAGCATGACCATAAAACATATCTCTCATATAAATCGAACAACCATTATTCTCGGACTTCAATGAGTAGCCATCTCGTATTAAACGAGATCCAGATACAATGTTCATGCTCAAACTTGGCACTAAATAACAATTATTAAGGTTCAAAACTAATCCCGTAGGTAAATGTAGAGGTAGCGTGCCGACGGTGATCACATCGACTCTGGAACCATTCCCAACGCGCATCGTCACCTCGTCCTTCGCCAGTCTCCGTTTGTTCCGCAGCTCCTGCTGTGAGTTACAAATATGAGCAACGGCACCGGTATCAAATCCCCAGGAGTTACTACGAGTACTGGTTAGGTACACATCAATTACATGTATATCAAATATACCTTTGGTGTTGCCGGCCTTCTTATCCGCTAAGTATTTGGGGCAGTTCCGCTTCCAGTGACCCTTCCCCTTGCAATAAAAGCACTCAGTCTCAGGCTTGGGTCCATTCTTTGACTTCTTCCCGGTAACTGGCTTACCAGGCGCGGCAACCTCCTTGCCGTCCTTCTTGAAGTTCTTCTTACCCTTGCCCTTCTTGAACTTAGTGGTCTTATTGACCATCAACACTTGATGTTCTTTCTTGATTTCAGCCTCTGCTGACTTCAGCATCGAGAACACTTCAGGAATGGTCTTTTCCATCCCCTGCATATTGTAGTTCATCACAAAGCTCTTGTAGCTTGGTGGGAGCGACTGGAGGATTCTGTCAATGACCGCCTCATCAGGGAGGTTAATGTTCAGCTGGGTCATACGGTTGTGCAACCCAGACATCTTCAGGATGTGCTCACTGACAGAACTGTTCTCCTCCATCTTACAACTGTAGAACTTGTCGGAGACATCATATCTCTCGACCCGGGCATGAGCTTGGAAAACTAGTTTCAGCTCTTCGAACATCTCATATGCTCCGTGATGCTCAAAACGCTTTTGGAGCCCCGGTTCTAAGCTGTAAAGCATGCCGCACTGAACGAGGGAGTAATCATCAGCGCGAGTTTGCCAAGCATTCATAATGTCTTGCTTCTCTAGGACGGGAGCGTCACCTAGCGGTCCTTCTAGGACATATTGTTTCCTGGCAGCTATGAAGATGATCCTCAGGTTCCGGACCCAGTCCGTATAGTTGCTGCCATCATCTTTCAGCTTGGTTTTCTCTAGGAACGCGTTGAAGTTCATGTTGACATGAGCGTTGGCCATTTGATCTACAAGACATATTTTCAAAGGTTTTAGACTAACTTCATGATAATTAAGTTCTAATCAAATTATGAACTCCCACTCAGATTACACATCCCTTTAGTCATCTAAGTGTTACACGATCCGAGTCGACTAGCCCGTGTCCGATCATCACGTGAGACGGACTAGTCATCATCGGTGAACATTCTCATGTTGATCGTATCTTCCATATGGCTCGTGTTTGACCTTTCGGTCTTCGTGTTCCGAGGCCATGTCTGCACATGCTAGGCTCGTCAAGTTAACCCTAAGTGTTTTCGCTGTGTAAAACTTTCTTACACCCGTTGTATGTGAACGTAAGAATCCATCACACCCGATCATCACGTGGTGCTTAGAAGCGACGAACTGTAGCAATGGTGCACAGTTAGGGGAGAACACTTCTTGAAATTTTTGTAAGGGATCATCTTATTTACTACCGTCGTCCTAAGTAAACAAGATGCATAAACATAATAAACATCACATGCAATTATATAGTTGTGACATGATATGGCCAATATCATATAGCTCCATTGATCTCCATCTTCGGGGCTCCATGATCATCTTGTCACCGGCTTGACACCATGATCTCCATCATCATGATCTCCATCATCGTGTCTTCATGAAGTTGTCACGCCAACGACTACTTCTACTTCTATGGCTAACGCGTTTAGCAATAAAGTAAAGTAAGTTACATGGCGTTCTTCAATGACACGCAGGTCATACAAAAAATAAAGACAACTCCTATGGCTCCTGCCGGTTGTCATACTCATCGACATGCAAGTCGTGAATCCTATTAAAAAGAACATGATCTCATACATCACAATTCATCATTCATCACAACTTCTGGCCATATCACATCACATGATCAATCGCTGCAAAAACAAGTTAGACGTCCTCTAATTGTTGTTGCATCTTTTACGTGGCTGCAATTGGGTTCTAGCAAGAACGTTTTCTTACCTACGAATAACCACAACGTCATTTTGTCAACTTCTATTTACCCTTCATAAGGGCCCTTTTCATCGAATCCGCTCCAACTAAAGTGGGAGAGACAGACACCCGCCAGCCACCTTATGCAACTAGTGCATGTTAGTCGGTGGAACCGGTCTCACGTAAGCGTACGTGTAAGGTTGGTCCGGGCCGCTTCATCCCACAATACCGCCGAAGCAAGAAAAGACTAGTAGAGGCAAGTAAGATGACAAGATCCACGCCCACAACAAAATTGTGTTCTACTCGTGCAAAGAGAACTACGCATAGACCTAGCTCATGATGCCACTGTTGGGGAACGTTGCAGAAAATTAAAATTTTTCCTACGGTTTCACCAAGATCCATCTATGAGTTCGTCTAAGCAACGAGTCAAGGGAGAGAGTTTGCATCTACATACCACTTGTAGATCACGAGCATAAGCTTGCCAAGGGGATGGTGATGATGGAGTTGTACTCGAACGTGATTCGGATCACCGATGTCCAAGTGCTGAACGGACAGCACCTCCGCGTTCAACACACGTACGGGACGGGAGACGTCTCCTCCTTATTGATCCAGCAAGGGGGAAGGAGAGGTTGAGGAAGATTGCTCCAACGGCAGCACGACGGTGTGGTGTAGTTGGTGCAGCAGTACTCCGACAGGGCTTCGCCAAGCATGTACGGAGGAGGAGAGGTGTTGGGGAGGGGAGGGGCTGCGCCTTGGCTTGTGGTGCTGCAGCCCTCCCCTCACCCCTCTATTTATAGGGGAAGGGACAAGGGGGGCCGGCCCCTCTAGATGGGATCTAGAGGGGGGGTGGCGGCCAGGGTAGGGGGACTTGCCCCCCAAGCAAGGGGGGCGCCCCCTTTAGGGTTCCCCCCCCCAACCCTAGGCGCATGGGCCCAAGGAGGGGGGCGCGCCCAGCCCACCAGGGGCTGGCTGCTATCCCATGCGGCCCCATGTGGCCCCCCGGGAGGGGCGGCCCCTCCCGGTGGACCCCCGGAACCCCTCCGGTGGCCCCGATACAATACCGATAAGCCCCCGAAACTTTCCGGTGTCTGTATAACAACTTCCCTTATATAAAACTTCACCTCCGAACTATTCCGGAACTCCTCGTGACGTCCGGGATCTCATCCGGGACTCCAAACAACATTCGGTAGTCACATACTAGTCTTCCTAACAACCCTAGCGTCACCGAACCTTAAGTGTGTAGACCCTACGGGTTCGGGAGACATGCAGACATGACCGAGACGACTCTCGGGCAATAACCAACAGTGGGGTCTGGATACCCATGTTGGCTCCCACATGCTCCTCGATGATTACATCGGTTGAACCACGATGTCGAGGATTCGATCAAACCCTGTATACAATTCCCTTTGTCAATCGGTACGTTACTTGCCCGAGACCCGATCGTCGGTATCCCAATACCTTGTTCAGTCTCGTTACCGGCAAGTCACTTTACTCGTACCGTAATGCATGATCCCGTGGCCAACACCTTGGTCACCTTGAGCTCATTATGATGATGCATTACCGAGTGGGCCCAGAGATACCTCTCCGTCATACGGAGTGACAAATCCCAGTCTCGATCCGCATAAAACAATAGATACTTTCGGAGATACCTGTAGTGCACCTTTATAGTCACCCAGTTACGTTGTGACGTTTGATACACCCAAAGCACTCCTACGGTATCCAGGAGTTACACGCTCTCATGGTCGAAGGAAGAGATACTTGACATTGGCAAAGCTCTAGCAAACGAACTACACGA
>NC_041387.1:169857905-169931211 GCF_002162155.2 Triticum dicoccoides | reverse complement strand
GAGGAATTTGCCTCCCCGTCCTTGGACGACGAGTCTATTACGGCCTTTCGCCGAGGACCCTTCCTGGTCCCCGCGACTGCCTTCTTAGACCCTTCGGCCTCCCCGGATGGGGCGGCCCTCTTCTTCTTCTCCTCCCCTTCATGAGAGGAGCACGCCTCATCGCCTTCGGACGAGGCGTCCGGTGCGATCTTGCGCCAGAGATCCTTCCTAGTCCCCGCGGCCTTCTTCTCGGCCTTCTTTTCTGGCACCTTGTAAGGTGCCGGAACTAGCATCTCCGTCAGGAGTGCAGTTGCTGGATCTTCCGGCAGAGGAGTCGGACAGTCGATCCGCTCCGCCGTCACCACGTAATCCTGATAAAATAAACATGGTGACTTAGAATCCTCCCACAAATATGCTGGGAAAGGTACATCTAGTGATGATCAGAAAACTTACCGAATTGGCAAGCCGCGTGGCGCAGAGGCCATGGTCCTCGGATATGGGAGGAGGTACTTCGGTGTCCTTGAACATCACCTTCTAGACGTCCTTATGCGTCGTACCGTAAAGCTCTTGTAGCGTCTGGTGTTCGGCCGGATCGAACTCCCACAGATTGAATACCCGTCTTTGGCACGGAAGGATTCAGCGGGAGAGCATAACCTGGACCACGTTAACAAGCTTGATCTTCTTGTCCATCATATTTTTATGCAGTTCTGAAGTCCTGTCAGCTCCGCAGATTTGCCCCAGGCCAGGCCCTTCTTTTCCCAGGAGGTGAGCCGCATGGGGATTCCGGATCAGAATTCGGGGGCCGTCGCCCAGTTGGCGTCGCGCGGCTCGGTGATGTAGAACCACCCCGATTGCCACCCTTTCATGGTCTCCACAAAGGAGCCGTCAAGCCAAGTAATGTTGGGCATCCTGCCCACCATGGCGCCGCCGCACTCTGCTTGCTGACCGCTCACGTCGGCTTCATGCAGAAGATTCATAGCCACAGGCCGAAGTGGGGCTTGATGCGGAGGAAGGCCTAGCACACGATGATAAACGTCGAGATGTTGAGGACAAAATTTGGGGCTAGATCATGGAAGTCCAGCCCATAGTAAAACATGAGCCCGCGGACAAAGGGATGAAGTGGAAATCCTAGTCCGCGGACGAAATGAGAGAGGAACACTACTCTTTCCTGAGGCTTTGGAATGGGGGTGATCTATCCCTCCGCCGGAAGCCTGTGCGCGATGTTTGTGGCCAGGTATCCGGCCGCCCGAAGCTTGGTAATGTTCTCCTCCGTAACGGAGGAGGCCATCCACTTGCCTCCCGCTCCGGACATGCTGCGAATGGTCCTACGGAGGAGGTGAGAACTTTGGCGCTAGGGCTCAAGAGTGCGAGAATGGATGAGCAAAGGAGGAAGAAGGCGTGGGTAAAAATGGGAGATCCTTGTCCCTTATAGAGGTGGCGAAAACGGTGCGCCTCCCCGCTTGCCTGATGAAATTGCTTATTTCCAAGCGCCACGTTAATAGCATGGTTGGGTTACCCGTACCCGTATTAATGAGGATCATGTGACAAGGGGACATGATCTCTGCTTCGACAAGACATGTCGAGGAAACCGCCTCGCAATATGTGCGGTGGCTAGTTGTGGGAAAACGGTTCGGATAATGACTCGGCCATGGTGTGATGTCACGTTATCTAAAGTTGTCAGCAGATTATATTTGTGGGATATTGTTTTCCCTACGGTGATATGTGAAAATCGTCTTGCAGAGCCAGACACGACTTAAGTGTTCAAGATTTACTTTGGAGTATTCGGAGATGGAACCCGCCTTGCAATGCCGAAGACAATCTGTGCGCCGGACTCATCGTCATTGAAGCCTGGTTCAGGGGCTACTGAGGGAGTCCTGGATAAGGGGGTATCCGGACAGCCGGACTATATACTTTGGCCGGACTGTTGGACCGTGAAGATACAAGACTCAAGACTTCGTCCCGTGTCCGGATGGGACTCTCCTTTGCGTGGAAGGCAAGCTTGGCGATTCGGATATTAGATCTCCTTCTTTGTAACCAACTCTGTGTAACCCTAGCCTCCTCCGGTGTCTATATAAACCGGAGGGTTTAGTCCATAGGACAACAACAATCATAATCATAGGCTACCTTCTAGGGTTTAGCCTCTACGATCTCGTGGTAGATCAACTCTTGTAATACTCATATCGTCAAGATCAATCAAGCAGGAAGTAGGGTATTACCTCCATCGAGAGGGCCCGAACCTGGGTAAAACATCGTGTCCCCTGCCTGCTGTTACCATTAGCCTTAGACGCACAGTTCGGGACCCCCTACCCGAGATCCGCCGGTTTTGACACCGACACCTCACTCATAATAATTGCAAGTAGGAGCAGCAAGCACATGCATATTATATCTATCAAAATCATCATATGTAGTAGTAAAACGCAACCCGTCAATATAATCCTTAATAAGCACAAACTTCTCTGATATAATGTAGTTCGGAGAATTCAAAAAGATAATAGGACTATCATGCGTGGGTGCAATAGCAACAATTTCATGTTTAACATAAGGGACTATAGCAAGTTCATCTCCATAAGCATAATTCATATTGGCATCTTGGCCACAAGCGTAGCAAGCATCATCAAAAAGGGATATTTCAAGAGAATCAACGGGATCATAACAATCATCACATCAATCATCCTTCGGTAAGCAGGAGGGAAATTAAACAATGTATGAGTTGAAGAGTTACTCTCATTGGAAGGTGGGCACGGGTAGCTAATCTGCTCTTCCTCCTTTTGTTCTTTGATCTCCTCATCATCTTTTTCATCCAATGACCAGTTTCATCAATTTCTTCTTCCATAGACTCCTGCAAAATATTAGTCTCTTCTTTGACAGCGGAGACTTCCTCAATAAATGCATCAATATCGGAATTGAATTCATAATTCTCATAGCAATATTTAAATATAGCATAATTTTCAGGTCTGTAAACAGCATCATCAAGATTTTCACACTCTTTAAACATAGATTCAATTTCATAAGCACCCATAAAAGCAACGAATTCTTCTATTTGTTCCACATCATAGTAATCATATATACCATTAGCATAAGAAGCTAAGGTTTTATTATCATTAAATTTGCATGAGAAGGGAAGGTGTGGAGCCTTCATCCTAAAGCAACAAGTATAATCATATCTCAAGCATAGTTGCCTAGCATACCAATACAACATATAAATTTGATCCCATAATAGTTTCCCTTTTTGTGTCAAGCGATAATCCCTAAAGTATTCACGTTGATCCAACGTGTCTCCCATAACATAATTGAATGGGGTTTTCTCAGGATTATCGAAGTAGTACATAATATCTTTCACATAATGAGCATCGAGGGTTTTAGGAGGCTCTGCATCTCCATGAGTAGCAAGTAAACCTATTTTTTTGGTATTTCATGTTCCATATCCATAACTAAAGATAGAGAACAACTTATAACAGCAAATAAAAATTACTTAGTGATAAAGCAAACAAGCACACACGAGAATATTCATCCCATGCTATGACTCCCTGGCAACGGCGCCAGAAAAAGGTCTTGATGACCCACAAGTATAGGGGATCAATTGCAGCCTCTTTCGATAAGTAAGAGTGTCGAACCCAACGAGGATTTTAAAGGTAGAACAAATATTCCCTCAAGTTCTATCGACCACCGATACAACTCTACGCACGCTTAACATTCGCTTTACCTAGAACAAGTATGAAACTAGAAGTACTTTGTAGGTATGATAGGATAGGTTTGCAAGATAATAAAAAGCACGTAAATAAAAAGTAGGGGCTGTTTAAATGAAGACACAACTAAGTTTAGTTTTAGTAAAGAGCTTTTTGTCACGATAAAGTTATTTGTCCCTAGGCAATCGATAACTAAACCGGTAATCACTATTGCAATTTTATTTGAGGGAGAGGCATAAGCTAACATAATTTCTCTTCTTGGATCATATGCACTTATGATTGGAATTCTAGCAAGAAACTGCAACTACTAAAGATCATTAAGGTAAAACCCAACCATGGCATTAAAGTATCAAGTCCTCTTTATCCCGTACGCAACAACCCCATTACTCAGGTTTATGCTTCTGTCACTCAAGCAACCCACTATAAGCGAATCATGAACGTATTGCAACACCCTACAACGGGAATCCCTCACGCTTGCGCAACACGGAGAGCACCATAGGACAGAACCAATAATAAAACATGCAACTCAAACCGATCACGATCATCAATTAACCCATAGGAAAAAATGGATCTACTCAAACATCATAGGATAGCCATACATCATTGGGAAATAATATATAGCATTGAACACCATGTTTAAGTAGAGATTACAGCGGGTAAAATAGGGGTTACACCGCTGCATAGAGGAGGGAAGAGTTGGTAATGAAGGCGGTGAAGTTGTTGGTGTAGATCACGGTGATGATGATGGCCCCGGTGGCACTCCGGCGCCACCGGAAGCGAGGGGGAGAGAGCCCCCCTTCTTCTTCTTCTTCTTCCTTGACCTTCTTCCTAGATGGGAGAAGGGTTTCCCCTCTTGTCCATGGTCTCCATGGTGTGGGAGGGGCGAAGCCCCTCTGAGATTGGATCTGTCTCTCTGTCTCTCTCTGTTTTTGCGTTCTGGATTATGGCCTTTCACCGTTTCTTATATTCCCGGAGATCCGTAACTCCGATTGCGCTGAAATTTTAACACAATTTCTATCCGGAAATTAGCTTTCTTGCGGTGAAAGAAGGGCACCAACTGCCTTATAGGGTGGCCATGAGGGCCCAGGGCACGCCTGACCTCCTGGGGCGCGCCCCCTGCCTCGTGGCCCCCTCGGGCATCGTCTTGTGTTGATTCTTCTTCCCCAAAATTATAAATATTCCAAAAAAATCTCCATCAGTTTTTATCCTGTTTGGACTCCGTTTGATATGGGTTTTCTACAAAACAAAAAGCATGCAACAAACAGGAACTGGCACTGGGCACTGGATCAATATGTTAGTCCCAAAAATAGTACAAAAGATGCCAAAAGTATATAAAAGTGGTAGAATATTGGCATGGAACAATCAAAAATTATAGATACGACGGAGAAGTATCAGCATCCCCAAGCTTAATTCATGCTCGTCCTCGAGTAGGTAAATGATAAAGAAAGATAATTTTTGATGTGGAATGCTACCTAGCATAATCTTGATCATATATCTAATCATGGCATGAATATTAAGACACGAGTGATTCAAAGCAATAGTCTATCATTTGACATTAAGACAATAATACTTCAAGCATACTAATAAAGCAATCATGTCTTCTCAAAACAACATGGCCAAAGAAATTTATCCCTATAAAATCATATAGTATGGCTATGCTCCATCTTCACCACACAAAATATTCAGATCATGCACAACCCCGATGACAAGCCAAGTAATTGTTTCATACTTTTGACGTTTTCAAACCTTTTCAACTTTCACGCAATACATGAGCGTGAGCCATGGACATAGCACTATAGGTGCAATAGAATATGATGGTGGAGGTTGTGTGGAGAAGACAAAAAGGATAAAGTCTCACATCAACGTGGCTAATAAACGGGCTATGGAGATGTCCATCATTTGATGTCAATGTGAGGAGTAGGGATTGCCATGCAACGGATGCACTAAGATCTATAAGAGTATGAAAGCTCAAACTGGAAACTAAGTGGGTGTGCATCCAACTTGCTTGCTCATGAAGACCTCGGGCATTTGAGGAAGCCCATCATCGGAATATACAAGCCAAGTTCTATAATGAAAATTCCCACTAGTATATAAAAGTGATAACTCAAGAGGCTCTCTATATGAAGAACATGGTGCTACTTTGAAGCACAAGTGTGGTAAAAGGATAGTAACATTGCCCCGTTTTTTTTGGCGGGCTTCTTTGGCCCCCCTTTTTTTATTTAGGCTTCTTTGGCCTCTTTTTTTCATGGGGCAATGCTCTAATAATGATGATCATCACACTTTTATTTACTTTACAACTCAATATTACAACTCGATACTAGAACAAAGATATGATTCTATATGAATGCCTCTGGCGGTATACCGGGATGTGCAATGATCTAGCATAGCAAAGATATAAAAAAAGGGACAAGCCATGAAAACATCATGCTAGATATCTTACGATCATGCAAAGCAATATGACAATGAATGCTCAAGTCATGTATATGATGATGATGGAAGTTGCATGGCAATATATCTCGGAATGGCTATGGAAATGCCATAGTAGGTAGGTATGGTGGCTGTTTTGAGGAAGATATAGGAGGCTTATGTGTGATAGAGCGTATCATATCACGGGGTTTTGATGCACTGGTGAAGTTTGCACCAACTCTCGAGGTGAGAAAGGGAAATGCACGGTACCGAAGAGGCTAGCAATGATGGAAGAGTGAGAGTGCGTATAATCCATGGACTCAACATTAGTCATAAAGAACTCACATACTTATTGCAAAAATCTATTAGTCATCAAAACAAAGTACTATGCGCATGCTCCTAGGGGGATAGATTGGTAGGAAAATACCATCGCTCGTCCCCGACCACCACTCATAAGGAAGACAATCAATAAATACCTCATGCTCCAACTTCGTTACATAACGGTTCACCATATGTGCATGCTACGGGAATCACAAACTTCAACACAAGTATTTGTACAATCCACAACTACCCACTAGCATGACTCTAATATCACCATCTTTATATTGCAGAACTATTGCAAGGAATCAAACATATCATATTCAGCGATCTACAAGTTTATGTAGGATTTTATGACTAACCATGTGAATGACCAATTCATGTCATCTCTCTAAATAGATATAAGTGAAGCAAGAGAGTTTAATTCTTTCTACAAAAGATATGCCCACTCTCTAACAAATATAAGTGAAGCAAAAGAGCATTCTACAAATGGTGGTTTTCTATGTGAAGAGAAACATGCAATCCAAAGTTCAAATGATATAAGTGAAGCACATGAAGCATTCTATAAAGCCATACTCAAAAGATTTAAGTTAAGTGCAATGAGCATTCTATAAATCAACCAAGTACTATCTCATACCAGCATGGTGCATAAAAGAAAAGTGAAAAGTAAATGCAAAAGTCGCTCCAAGACTTGCACATATCACATGAACGAAACGAATCCGAAAACATACCGATACTTGTTAAAGAAAGAGGGGATGCCTTCCGGGGCATCCCCAAGCTTAGACGCTTGAGTCTCCTTGAATATTTACTTGGGGTGCCTTGGTCATCCCCAAGCTTGAGCTCTTGCCTATCCTCCTTTTCCTCATATCGCGACCTCCTCGATCAAACATTTCATCCACACAAAACTTCAACAGAAAACTCGGTAAGATCCGTTAGTATAATAAAGCAAATCACTACTCTAAGTACTGTTGCAAACCAATTCATATTTAGTTTTTTCATAGTGTCTACTGTAATATAACTTTTCCATGGCTTAATCCACTGATAGGAATTGATAGTTTCATCAAAACAAGTAAACTATGCATCAAAAACAGAATCTGTCAAAAACAGAACAATCTGTAGCAATCTGAACATTCAGCATACTTCTGTTACCCCTAAAATTCTACTAAAATTAGGAAAACAAACAATTTGTATATAAAGATATTACAGAAAATTTAAGAATCGTTTGACATTCCAGTAAAAAATGTAAAATCGCGCACTACAGCCAAAGTTTCTGTCCTGCACCGCACAAACCAACAAGCAATCTAAACATCCTAAAGGCAAACCTTGGCACATTATTTTTATAATACAATGGGATTGTACAAGGGGATAATTATTTTTGATGAAAAGTTTCTGTAATTAAGATTCACAAAGTTTCCGTGAGCATGAACAAAGTTCAAGGAGCTCCCCCACTTCAACAATGCTTGTCTTTCTCACTTTCACTTTCCTTTTTGAAAAAGTTTTGCGTTCCCCTCTTTATTTTTTTTGTTTTTAAACTATATAAAAGCACTCAATAGAAATAAATGACTCTCTAAAACTTTCGGGTTGTCTCCCTGGCAGCGCTTTCTTTAAAGCCATTAAGCTAGGCATATAGTGCTCAAGTAATGGATCCACCCGGATCCTAAGGTATATCAAAGCCAATTTCAATTAACAATGATTTGTAATTTAGTAGTGAGCACAAAGTAACATATATCATGCAACTACGAAGTCTACCTCTCTTCCTATGCATCGGCATGTCATAAAAGAACAATTCATGCACAAAGTAAAGGCCAATGCATAGTATAAGCAGTTTCTTGCAATTTTATCATATTGAAAACATAGAGAGGTGGAGATATAGTTCCTCTCTCATAATAATTGCAAGTAGGAGCAGCAAGCACATGCATATTATATCTATCAAAATCATCATGTGTAGTAGTAAAACGCAACCCGTCAATATAATCCTTAATAAGCACAAACTTCTCCGATATAGTGTAGTTTGGAGAATTCAAAAAGATAATAGGACTATCATGCGTGGGTGCAATAGCAACAATTTCATGTTTAACATAAGGGACTATAGCAAGTTCATCTCCATAAGCATAATTCATATTGGCATCTTGGCCACAAGCATAGCAAGCATCATCAAAAAGGGATATTTCAAGAGAATCAACGGGATCATAACAATCATCACAGCAATCATCGTTCGGTAAGCATGAAGGGAAATTAAACAATGTATGAGTTGAAGAGTTACTCTCATTAGAAGGTGGGCATGGGTAGCTAATCTGCTCTTCCCCTTTTGTTCTTCGCTCTCCTCATCATCTTTTTCATCCAATGAGCTCATAGTTTTATCAATTTCTTCTTCCATAGACTCCTGCGAAGTATTAGTCTCTTCTTGGACAGCGGAGACTTCTTCAATAAATGCATCAATATCGGAATAGAATTCATAATTCTCATAGCAATATTTAAGTATAGCATAATTTTCAGGTCTGTAAACAGCATCATCAGGATTTTCACACTCTTTAAACAAAGATTCAATTTCATAAGCACCCATAAAAGCAACGAATTCTTCTATTTATTCCACATCATAATAATCATATATACCATTAGCATAAGAAGCTAAGGTTTTATTATCATTAAATTTGCATGAAAAGGGAAGGTGTGGAGCCTTCATCCTAGAGCAACAAGTATAATCATATCTCAAGCATACTTGCCTAGGATACCAATACAACATATAAATTTGATCCCATAACAGTTTCCCTTTTTGTGTCAAGCGATAATCCCTAAAGTATTCACGTTGATCCAACGTGTCTCCCATAACATAATTGAATGGGGTTTTCTCAGGATTATCAAAGTAGTACATAATATCTTTCACATAATGAGCATCGAGGGTTTTAGGAGGTTCCCCGTCTCCATGAGTAGCAAGTAAACCTAATTTTTTTGGTATTTCGTGTTCCATATCCATAACTAAAGATAGAGTACAACTTAGAACAACAAATAAAAATTACTTAGTGATAAAGCAAACAAGCACACATGAGAATATTCACCCCATGCTATGACTCCCCGGCAACGGCGCCAAAAAAAGGTCTTGATAACCCACAAGTATAGGGGATCAATTGTAGCCTCTTTCGATAAGTAAGAGTTTCGAACCCAATGAGGAGCTAAAGGTAGAACAAATATTCCCTCTAGTTCTATCGACCACCGATACAACTCTACGCACGCTTAACGTTCGCTTTACCTAGAACAAGTATGAAACTAGAAGTACTTTGTAGGTATGATATGATAGGTTTGCAAGATAATAAAAAGCACGTAAATAAAAACTAGGTGTTGTTTAGATGAAGACACAACTAAGTTTAGTTTTAGTAGAGAGCTTTTTGTCACGAGAATGTTATTTGTCCCTAGGCAATCGATAACTAAACCGGTAATCACTATTGCAATTTTATTTGAGGGAGTGGTATAAGCTAACATACTTTCTCTTCTTGGATCATATGCACTTATGATTGGAACTCTAGCAAGCATCCGCAACTACTAAAGATCATTAAGGTAAAACCCAACCATAGCATTAAAGTATCAAGTCCTCTTTATCCCATACGCAACAGCCCCCTTACTCGGGTTTATGCTTCTGTCACTCAAGCAACCCACTATAAGCGAATCATGAACGTATTGCAACACCCTATAGTAGGAATCCCTCACGCTCGCGCGACACGGAGAGCACCATAGGACAACACCAATAATAAAACATGCAACTCAAATCGATCACGATCATCAATTAACCCATAGGACAAAACGGATCTACTCAAACATCATAGGATAGCCATACATCATTGGGAAATAATATATAGCGTTGAGCATCATGTTTAAGTAGAGATTACAGCGGGTAAAAGAGGGGTTACACCGCTGCATAGAGGAGGGAAGAGTTGGTGATAAAGGCGGTGAAGTTGTTCGTGTAGATCGCGGTGATGATGACGGCCCCGGTGACACTCTGGCGCCACCGGAAGCGAGGGGGAGAGAGCCCCCCTTCTTCTTCTTCCTTGACCTTCTCCCTAGATGGGAGAAGGGTTTCCCCTCTGGTCCATGGTCTCCATGGCGTGGGAGGGGCGAGAGCCCCTCCGAGATTGGATCTGTCTCTCTGTCTCTCTCTGTTTTTGCGTTCTGGATTCTGGCCTTTCACCCTTTCTTATATTCCCGGAGATCCGTAACTCCGATTGGGCTGAAATTTTAACACGATTTCTATTCGGAAATTAGCTTTCTTGCAGCGAAAGAAAGGCACAAACCGCCTTATGGGGTGGCCACGAGGGCCCTGGGCGTGCCCCCTGCCTCGTGGCCCCCTCGGGCATCGTCTCGCGTTGATTCTTCTTCTTAAAAATCATAAATATTCCAAAAAAAATCTCCGTCAATTTTTATCCCGTTTGGACTCCGCTTGATTTGGGTTTTCTACGAAACAAAAAGCATGCAACAAACAGGAACTGGCACTGGGCACTGGATCAATATTTTAGTACCAAAAATAGTATAAAAAGTTGCCAAAAGTATGTAAAAGTTGTAGAATATTGGCATGGAACAATCAAAAATTATAGATACGACGGAGACGTATCAGCGGTTCATCCGATACAGATCTTTGTGAAATATGTAGGAACCTGTATGGGAATCTAGTTCCCACTATTGGTTATTGGAGATGAGTCTCGGCCATGTCTACATGATTCTCGAACCCGTAGGGTCGCACGCTTAACGTTCGGTAGCGCTAGGGTAGTATTGAGATATTAATATGGTGAAGTCTGAAGGTTGTTTGGAGTCCCGGATGGGATCCGGGACATTACGAGGAGCTTCGGAATGGTTCAGAGGTAAAGTTTTATATATGGGAAGTCATATTCAGGGTTCTGGAAAATGGTCGTAGTGCCGCAGTAATGCCCAATGAGCCGTCAAATCACAAAACCCCCCACATTTCCAGCTTTAGCAGTAAGCTGGACGGACAAAGCGAGAATATTTCACTGGGCCGGACCCTACGGGTTAAGCGTGCGGACCCTACAGGTTCGAGAACTATGTAGACATGACCGAGACACCTGTCCGGTCAATAACCAATAGCGGAACCTGGATGCTCATATTGGCTCCTACATATTCTACGAAGATCTTTATCGGTCAAACCATTATGACAACATACGCAATTTCCTTTGTCTATCGGTATGTTACTTGCCCGAGATTCGATCATCGGTATCTTCATACCTAGTTCAATCTCGTTACCGGCAAGTCTCTTTATTCGTTCCGTAATACATCACCTCATGACTAACTCCTTAGTCGTTTGCTTGCAAGCTTATGATGTGTATTACCGAGAGGGCCCAGAGATACCTCTCCGATACTCGGAGTGACAAATCCTAATCTTGATCTATGCCAACTCAACAAACACCTTCGGAGATACCTGTAGAGCATCTTTATAATCACCCAGTTACATTGTGACATTTGATAGCACATAAGGCATTCTTCCGGTATCCGGGAGTTGCATAATCTCATGTCGAAGGAATATGTATTTGACATGAAGAAAGCAATAGCAATAAAACTAAACGATCATTATGCTAAGCTAACAGATGGGTCTTGTCCATCACAAAATTCTTCTAATGATGTGATAACGTTATCAAATGACAACTCATGTCCATGGTTAGGAAACCTTAACCGTCTTTGATCAACGAGCTAGTCAAGTAGAGGCTCACTAGGGACATGGTGTTTGTTTATATATTCACACGTGTATTTAGGTTTCCGATCAATACAATTCTAGCATGAATAATAAACCTTTATCATGAATAAGGAAATATAAAATAACAACTTTATTAATGCCTCTAGGGCATATTTCCTTCAATTCAAAGAAAGCATGTCGGATATCTTTCCTTCCCTTCCCATAAACATGACATATTGTGGAGACTTTGATATGTCTTATCTTCTTGGATCCTTCTACATGGAATGGCTCCATGCGTGGTCCGTCACACAGTTTTCTCCACATGGGGTTCACATCAGATCCACTTTTACCTGACAAAACTTCTCAATTTTGCACCATGTTGGGAATCACATTCGAGGTGATATGCTGGCCGGGCCGAGAAAGTATTTGACTTGGTGTAATGTCATGCCACAAAGTCACCTATCTAAGCGCTTGGTAGTGGTATTTCAAGGATTATGTTCACATCCACTTCCCAGAAGTTGTCAATTCCTCGAGGCACTAGCCCGTACGTTACAACTTTTACTAGATTGAATACAAAGGTCATCCCAAATATGATTGTTGGCTCCGGTTGCTAATTTCGAAATGCAGCCCTGTTTGAAACTTAGAATGTATGTCCAAGTACTGTGACAAATATGATGAGCCCTATTTAAGCTCACCGAAGGAATACTCTCATGTGGAGAATATTTGCATGAAGAATTCGTGCTCAAAGAGACTGGCCATTTTCAATAAGCCTCCACCATTGTTTCGCTACGTGTGCTTTTGTGAAGTTGAGAATATCCTGAAAATTCGTTCCTCCCTTCTACTTTGGCACACACATCTTCCATCATGCCAACCAACACATGTTGTTGTTAGTGATCAACACCTCCCCACCAATATCACAAATTTGTATCTGTAATGCCTTTGCAAACCTGTTTTGGGAGTTGAAACACTAACATCACTGTATAACATGATGTTGGTTAGCTGGGAAAATGATGGCAACGTTGTCTTGTGAAAACTCTCAGTCGGTGAAAACTAAAAACTTCATTCTATAAACGTCGGGTATCGAACGAACAAACCGATGAGTGTGATGGCACCTAGCACTTCCTTTGTTAACTTTTGGACGAATTTCATGAAGCTAACAACCATAAGCAGAGAGCGAGATATTGGGATCTCCGACCAAAAGTTTTGCCAAATTCTTTCTA
This sequence comes from Triticum dicoccoides, assembly GCF_002162155.2. Lineage (NCBI taxonomy): Eukaryota > Viridiplantae > Streptophyta > Magnoliopsida > Poales > Poaceae > Triticum > Triticum dicoccoides. Next base: position 169,917,931 of record NC_041387.1, on the reverse strand, counting down.
AAATGCCAGATTTTAGTTTGCCCAAAAGCCCTTGTAATGCTTGGCGAGTTTTGCGTAATTTCATGAAAAAACATGAATTTATGTCGGGTACCAAAGAAGTTGAGAAACAAATGTCATTCTGCCAGACACGCATTGTGTGATCCTAGGTTGTCTTTCATTTCTTCGAGTGAAATGGCAATCAGAAATTTAATAAAAATCTGTCAAGAGTATCCAAATGACAGTTGAAAGCAAATAAGATTAGTTGAAAATTTGTACGGTTAAAAGTTTTACAAAAGATCCCATGGTAAAATCTGACGTTCGCTGGGAAGGTTTTTTTTAGCGAATGCAAGATTTCTCATGCCAAAACATCTGAACTTGCCACGCCGTTGTAAAGGACTTGCCACGTACGAAAGCGAAAATTGTCATATATATATTGTAAAAAAGGAGTTGCCTGGCCGTGCAACGTAATTTCTTAAAAATTGCCATGCATTCGATCTCGATCTGACAGCTACGAGGACGTTTGCTGGTTATAAAAGTCCCTTGTGTGCCCTTTCTAAGTTCAAAAAGAAAGGTCCCTCACGGACACTACGTCCCAAGGATATACCATTGCGTGGAATGGGGCAATAGGGCATCATTTCACTAGATTGCAGCTTGCTTCGATTGCGCATGCCTAAACTCAAGAGATAGCCAACGCCTTTGTCCGACTCGTACACCATCATCCTCTTCTCTTCACCCATTGATTTCCACTGGAGCATGGATGCACTGGCTGGGCACACCACCATCTCCTTTCCGTGCTTCGGGTCAATGTTTTGTACTCCCTCTATACTACCACAGCGGAAGAGAACAAAAGACCAGTCCCCTAAAAAAGGACTACAAAGCTACACACCTTTGTTCCCGTAAAGAAAACAATAAAGCATGCACGTTTTCCTTCATGAAAGCACAAAATATTCTCCGATCTATACCATTTTTTAGGGAACATCGAAGGGAAAACAAACACTTGAAGTAGTACAAACGAAACTACTACAATGAATGAATTTCACATAACGTTGAAGGAAATTCCATACGATAGTTGAACGAAAGAGTTACAAATCTCGATGATAGATCTCATCAATGCCTTACAAATTAGCCAGACTTAACGTTAGTTCGCGCTAATCCGCTTTCTACTATCTCTAAACCGACTCCTTCCATCAGAGTTCTAATGCTTCCATCCCAACCTAAAATCACCTACGTTTACTACTAGTACTGCAGTCTAATCTGGGATCAACCAACCAAGCAAAAGGAAACGATGCTACTGAATGATGCTGCTGTCAGTGGCACCCGGTTGAGCTGAGCTGAGAGTTCAGAGGCCCAGCAGGATGTAGTAGACCAGTGTGATGGGGAGGGCGATCAGCATCCCGAAGATCACGCTGCATCAAACACAGAGTTCCATCATCATGCGAGGAATCAGGATCATACCACCATCTCAATGAATCAATGTTATGATATAAAGTAGGCGCAGCAGCATGTCAAATTCCAAGGGAATCAATGGTGCACGATGGTGATGATGAGTAGGATAGGAATCATGAAAAGTTACAAGGTTGTGTTTTCTCTGACTTGAGTGGATGATGCCCTCCAATTGCAAGAAGAGAAAAGGTGGGAATGGTTTTTGAAAGCTTTCCTTGACTAAAATTGATAACAGTGGCACAGCAAGAAAGAAAGATAGAGGTGTGTTAAGAGATCATACGCTGTGCTGAGAATGTTGGGATGGACGTTGTACTCCTTGGCGAACACGAAGGGCACGATCCCTTGTGGCAGAGCAGCCTGCAATGCAAATTCATATCATATGGTCACTACATTTTCTCTAGTTGAGTACTAGTTTCAAAACAAGACCCTCAACTGGGATGTACTAATGTACCTGAACAATGGCGATGTGCAGAAGAACCCCGCGCAACCCAACAGCCAGAGAGGCGGCGGCCATCACCGCTGGACCCACCAGGAACCTCACAGCCATCGCGTGGGCCGCTAGCTTGTTCCCGCAGGCGATGATCCGGGGCTGCAACGCCATGAACAACCCTGCATTGCACAAAACATGAGCACGGCTGGGTTTGTGCAACAGTTTTACAGGAAAAGTGCAGAGTCAGAGCTGTGCACACCTAGGCTGAACATGGCCATCCCAAGCCCTGCATCCGACAGGATCGAAATCGACTTGGCGATGATCGCCGGCATCTCAATCCCCCACCTGAAGTTGCCGCAATGCAGTTCACAAGATCAATCAACAGATCAAATGTTGAGTCACTGATGAACAAACAATTTGCTTTCGTTCAGAACAACGGTGTTTACCTGTAGGATACGAGGGACCAGACGACGCCGATGAGGCTGGAGTAGGTGTTTGGGTTCCTGATCAGCTTCCTCCACACCATGATCAGGATGAGCCTCGTCATCACGCTCGCCGGCGGCATCGCCGCGGCCCTCTCCTCGCCGTCGTCCTTGGGGTGCAGCTGCGCGGTCGAGTTGGACCCCAGCTTGGCCAGCGTCGGCCCGTCCACGTTCGCCACGCCGCCGTTCTTGTTCCTGAAGCTGAAGTCGTCGCCGCCGCCGCGGCCGTACTCGTCGTAGGCCTGGGCACCTGAAACCATACGATCCAGACCGTTGGTTCGTCGATTGGACGGCCGAAAACAAACAAACTGCTAGTAGTAGTATATGAAAGGAGAAGTAGCTACCTTTGGCGAGGACGTCGCCGTGGTCGGCGCCACCGCCGAAGACATGCATGGCACCGCCTGCAGCGCGCTCAGAGACCGGCGAGGCGCTGGAGCTCCAGACAAACATGTGCAGGTCCTTGCGCTTCCCGGCCAATGCCTGCGGTAGCGGCTGAGGCGAGTGGCCGCCCGTGCCGTTGCCAGCCCCGGCGGAGCCCTTCTCCTCGTCCCCCTTGGCGCCGCCGACGATGTTGAAGAACTCGGCGTGGTTGAAGCTGGAGCCCCGCGGCGTGGGGTTCCTGGACGACTGCAGCGAGTATATCTCGACGCCGGAGAGGTTGGAGACACGCGGCTGCATGGACTGCGAGTGGGAGTGCGAATGCGAGTGGGAGCAGGCGGCCTCGGAGCGCGAGCTGGTGGACTTGCGCACGGTGACCCGCATCCTGCCGTCCTCCCCGACCTCGGCCTCCGCCTGCAGGTCGGCCCCGCCTCCGGCTGCGAGGGAGACGACGTCGGAGTCGACGCGGAAGGAGACGATGTCGGCGGCGGTGTCGGGGAACTGCTCCATGACGAGCATCTTGGCGCCGCGGTACTCGAAGAGGAAGAGCATGAGGGTGTACCAGATGATGCACTGGAGCACGACGATCTGCACCATGAGGGTGCCGGCGCTGGCGGGGCCGTACATGCCCCGGAGCAGCGGGATGCCCATGACGAGCGTGTTGGGGAGCGTGGAGAGGGAGAAGAGCGTGATGAGCCAGTCGAGGGAGCCGTTGCGGAGGCGGCACCAGAGGCCGAGGAGCGCGAGGACGGCGAGCTTCTGGAGCGTGTCGGCGGCGAGGAAGCGGAGGTTCATGGCGAAGGGGTCGTTGGAGGAGATGAAGTGGAAGGAGAGGAGCGGGACGGCGAAGAGCGCGACGAAGCGGTTGATCCCGGAGCACTGGTCCGGGGTGAAGATGCGCCACCAGCGCACGGAGCCGTAGGCGAGCGTCATGGCGACGTAGAGCGGCACGACGGCCGTGAGCACGTGGTAGAGGTCCGCCGCGGTGATCATGTCCGCTCGGTGCTCGGGGACGCGCGCAATGCGGAACCAAGAAACTGAACGGGGCCGGTCAAGGCAGCCGGGTCAAGTGGAAATGGGCGACGGTGTGTTTGTCTGTGTGTCAAGTAAGACAAGGGCGAAGAGGAGGGCAGAGCAGGCTTGGTGAAGAAGAAGAAGAAGACGGGGGCGCTGGAAATTAAAGAGCGAGGCGGGGCGAGGGGAGGGGAGCGAGACACGGAAGAGGCAAGCGGCGCAGGGGAGGGGCACAAAAAGCAGCTGCGGCAGGGAGGGAGGGAGTGGCATGGCGTGGTGCAAGAGGGCTATGAATGATATGATCTGATCACTGTGCTGCGTAGGCGAGGGCGTAGAGGGAGCAGTGCGTTTCCTTGTCCGAGAGAGAGAGAGAGAGCGGAGGAGGAGCAGGTAGGTGCAGGTGTAGGACTAGGAGGGGAACGGCGTAAAGGGTGAGATGAAAGGGGCATGGTGTTGGCGTAATGGCGGACAAGAAAGGCGGAGGCGTTGGGAGGTGTGTGCGGCGACATGGAGGTGCAAGGCCTTGTCCCTAGTGCGCGGCCCCTGCCCCTGCCCCGCCCCTTGCATGCAGATGCAGCAGCTGAGCTGCAGGAGTATAGTAAGCTCGCTTGCTACCATAGCCTAGGACTGCCCAATGCTTTGCTCCTGCGACTGCATCTACGTCTCCTCTCTGCGGCTGCTCTGCTGCAGGAGAGGAGAGGCGAGGGAGGGAATCACATAAAGATCATCCAAACTTTATGCAGCCTTGGTTGGACTTTCTTGCCACCCCTCGCCCCCTCCCCTCCTCTCTCTCTCTCTTGGGTACGTGCATGCACACATTGTACGTACATACGCACGCGGGCAAAATTACCACTCTGTTCATGAGGGGTCTGTACTTCCTAAACCCGCCTTGAAGCTCTCTGATGCTTTCGTTGTAGGCTTCATTCTCGGAGCAGTCATCGAACAGGTCTTTAGCGTCTGTTGTCGTCCATTGGGGCCTCAGACGCAGACGATGCTCGATGCCATCGCCGTACCACAGCATGTGATCCTCGTAGTCGTCCCAGTCAATCACTCTTCTTTTCGTGTCTTTGCGTCCTTTCCATTTGTTCCATTCCTGCATGTATTTCACATGTTCGGCTTTCCAATCCGTGATTGATTGATTCTTCTGCCTGCTCATCCTGCAATGCATAAGAAAGAATGTAAAACATCCTTCTTGTATGAATGTAAAACTCAGAATCGACGAGGACGGCTTGTGGTACTCACTGGCGTAGGTCGTAGCCACCGGTATCCTTACTAGGGTTCATCTTCACATAATCGTACCAACTAGTGACTAGAGGTCATATCTAACACAATATAACATCTATAATCAATCTAAATCAATCCTAGGGTTCAAAATATTAAAATCTAGTTCAAAAAGGGGGTGATCTGAATCAAATAATGTGACGAATCGGAAACTATTTGACTAAAACTAATTGGAGGGATCGAAGGAGCTTACTTTTCTTTCTTCAGGGCCATCTCGATCCGCAAAAACGGTGAAGAAACGACGAAGATCTAGGGGGGGAGTGGAGGAGAAGAGAGAGGTGCGAGAGGAAGAACTCCTCTGTTCTTGGAGCGGGTGGTTGGTGGGAGAAGGGAAGGGGTGGGGTGGCCGGCGGCTTATAACTGCTCGCACCCTACCTCCAGGTACCCCGGCGGTAGGATCGGACAGGCTACCGCCATGTCCGGCGGTGGTAGGGTGGGACGGAGGCCGTTAACGCTGCTGACGTGGATAAGTTTCCTACCGCCGCAGTGCCTGGCGGTAGCCTAGGTAATCCTACCGTCGGGCCTCGTGACGGTAGGAAAAAGGGTCAAATGTCGAGAAAATTTGAAAGGGGGGTCAGATCCTGATTTTGTTTGACAAAAGGGTCAAAACACGAAATTTTGTCACGCACGCGCACTGGTACACAATACGTATAGCATACACCTTTTATTTTGCGGGAAGTTCTACGTGCTGTATATATACTCCAAGGGCGTGTTTGGTTGCCGTCGCCTATAATACCTGCATTGCATACACATCTCCACTCGCCCTGGCTCTAGAAAAATAGCCTCATATGCGACATCTGCGAGTTGTTTGGTTGCCTGCATATGGACTGTCTACATTAAGAGATTAACTTTAGCACGTTGTTTGGTTGTCTGCATTGTCTCGACGCATACAACTACACGTTGTTTGGTTGCCCGCTGGGGTATGATTAAGAGCTAGCACTTGCACTTAGCACACCGAGTTAAGAGATAGTTAAGGAAGTGGGAGAAGAAATGCAGTTCACCGGACCATGGCGACTACGGTGGATAGTGGCCGTGGCGCCGTGTCCGACAGGGCGAGCATGGAGTCGTGGAAGAGCGACCCCGTCGACGGCACGGCGAGCGACATTGTCGGCGAACTAGTTGCGGTGCTCGCGCAAAGACAGTCGACGGAGGAGGAGAATGCAGTGTCCCCATCATGGTATCGTCAGTGCAGTGGACGAGAGAGGAGGCCGAGATGATCGACACCGGAAATGACTCCAGTATAGTAGGGCGAGAGAGGAGGCCAAGATGATTGACCTCATCGGCGGCGCACCGAACTGCAGTGTGCACGAAGGCAGAGGACACAAGAAAGCAGTGTGCACGCCATTGCAGCGTCAGTGTAGTAGGAGGACGACAGAGAATAGGCCCAGATGAGCGACGCCGTAAACGACTCTAGTGTAGTAGGACGTGGGCAAGAAGATCAAGGGGAGTCGGCATCGAGAGGGACGAATAGGAGGACTTTGAGCAGAGGAGAGAGGAGCTCAACATGGCGGCGGCAGTGCAGTAGACTCCTGCTCAAAGAGAGATGAAGCTACGATCGTCGAAATCAAAAACTTACAGCACGAATGTTGTGAGGAACTGCGAGATTAGGTTGCTGGTCAAAGGAAATTTCAAACGATCCATCGTGCGCGACGAATCTAACAAAATTCGTCAAGAATAGCTTCAGACGGGAAGACAAAATTAAGAACTTACGGCCGACGAAACTACGAACTGATCGCCTGAATGGAACCATAGCATCGAGGTGCATCTTTTTCGTGTAGAACTTACCTCGAATCGAAGCACCGTTGTGTAGATCGAAAGGGGCTAGGAAGAACATGATTAGAGGGGAGGTTAATGGAGGTAGGAGAAGATAAGCACGCACGGGCTGCATACCAGTTTGTATCCCTCCCATCTCTCCTCGTGCAAGTGGTCCACCTTGTGCGCTCTCCTCAGCCTGACTCGCTAGAAACTGACGATCTGAACGTTTCCAGCGAGTCAGGCTCAAGTGTGCTTTAAGGTTCGTGCCATGCGGGTCGCACAGTAAACGCAGACAACTAAGAGTAAGTACAATAAGGTGATGTAGGCGGGCTGTAAGACATTAAATATTATATTCTTGCTTACTTGGAAGAGAGAGAAGAGAAGCGGGCTACTAGTTAGACTGGTCACAATGGGCAAGAACATAAGCTAGTAACTTACACACTTCCCTAGACTATGTTACTACCTCCATTGTGGGTAGGAACATCTATGTAGTGTCATGCAACGATGTATTTATTAGGTTACAGACTCATTGTTTCTTGGAGTGTGTAATGTTTCGGTAACTTAGCTAGTTACCACAAGCACCTCTCTCTTTATTAAATATGTGCCACATAAGCAAAGTTGTATTGGAGTGTGTGATGTTACTCCTAAGTTCCTCCCCATTGTGACCAGCCTTAACACCCAGCTGCAGCACATGCTCCTAGGTATTTTGTGAGAGAGTGGGGTGGGCCATGTATCAACAAAGTAGTACATATTTATATCTAGCTATTATACTTGTTAGCTATAAACTTGACTATATATGACATGACAACATCATATAGCCTATTATTAACCATGCTCTAAACGGGCCACTTTCTTCCAGCCCGTGGGCTTGCTGGGCCTAATGCGGACAAAGTCTCCAACGTCTTTTCTACCAATGTAGAGTACGTCTTGGCGGTGTGGTAGCTGACGCAGTTGTACTCGCGCAGGCAGGCAGGGCCAGCTGGTGGGCGGTCGACAAGGACGACTCGTGGTGGAGTGGAGTGAGTTCCATCTCTCTACAGTACAGTACACTGTGCTAGTGTGCGTACTGTACGTACGTGCCTGCGACGATTATATTCGTTGCTTGCACTGCTCGCCTCGCGACGTCATCACCTCCCCTCCCCTCTCCTCCCACTGCGCTGCACTGTCACCTCTCCCTGCGAGGAACGAACTTGGACCGTGACGTACTGCAGTCACGCACGGCGTGCAAGTGTAACGGAATCAACGACGCCAGAGATTTGCTTGCAGGACCAAAGGACGGCCGTAACTTTAACTCTCCCTCGCGCGCGCGTAGGCGTAGGGCATGGGGATGTCCGGAAAACCATGGAGATGGAGCACACCACGTCTTGCTGCCGGGCACAGACCACCCCCAATAATCCTAGACATACAAGGCTTTACGGGGTTGTTACAGTGATGCACTTTGTACCATTGCGATTAACTCATGCTACTACTGCTAGCGCTGTGTACCATTGTCACAAAAACAAGTGGAAACGGTCTGTCCCAAAAATAAAAATAAAAATAAATACCGGAAATGGTCTACCACCTTTACGATACTGCCACGTAATAAATTTCATAGTAGAAATAGGCCACATCATTTTGTTATCAAATCCGGTATGCATTTTCAGGAACAAGAAGAAATTCGTCGAAAATATATCCATTAAAAAAAGTCAGAGATGATGGGCACTACCATAGCCCTAGTTTTGTATTTCCTCTAATTTGGCTGACTTATTCTAGTACAGAATTTCATCACATCACGTAATATCCCCTTTTCTCGAACAAGGCCACCATTTTTCACTCTTAATGTCATGTCAAGAAAGATACAAGCAATGCAAGTTAGGGCTCAGGTTGGTCGACTTTGAGTGACTAAGGGTGTGTTCTCGTCTCCTCCAGCTTCTAACTTCATCAACTTCACAAATGATTTTGACCCAAGCACTTTGGCTTCAAGAAGTGACTCTGCCGCCCGAGAAATCCCCTCTTGAATCGGTGCACTGGGCTCGGATTGCGCTGCCTCCAGTCGACCCAGTCCGTGCCAGACAAGCCACAACCCTCCCAGCTGGGTTGCAATGCTAGGAGAAGCTGTCGATTCAGCATAACGGTTCTGGATCGCTACCTAAAGCTAGAAGCCACGACGAGAAGATAGATTTGTGAAGTTTTATGAAGTTGAAGGGAATCCAAACACACCCTAAGTCATAGCTGTAGTACACCGACTTAGCCACTCCGAGTCATCGGATAAAAAATAATTTGTTTAGATATAATCAATGGCTACTATCATCTCGATGATGTACTCTTGTGGCACACACTGTAGCGACAAATTTGACCCGTTGATCGATTGATCACGAATCTAATGGCTCGAGGTGGGCTAAGTCAGTGGCACTATAGCGTCACTGACTTAGGCACGCCAAGTTAGCAAATCCAAAGCGCAAGTTCATACCTGGCTTTTGCATATCCCGGATGGACACAACTGACTCAACCGACTTGTAATGGAAGAAGACGGTGCATCAATACGTCAATGCTCCACCTAGAAAACTAGAGGGCTGGTCCGCACACTACGTCGTGTTGGGTAAAATAATCATGGCATTCTGCTTCAAAATCGCACATGCCACAATAAAATAGCTCTCAGTGTTCCTATCACCGAAGAATATAGTACTTATGAAGCTAATGTTTATTTTTTGAAAGGGAAGATGACCCTCGGCTTCTGCATCGACTTATGAAACTAGTGTGTCCGCCAACAAATAACTTGCAATCGAGAGCATCAAACATTATTGTTAAAGAATCATGTCATTCTCCATAGTGGAAGCAACCACGATTGTTGTTGCTCCCACTAGGGCCAAGGCTCTATTTTTTTCTACCAAGACCACATGGCCAGGTACCAAACATATTTGGAATGTTATGTGGTCGAAATAAATTAGAAGTCGCATGGATAATTGACCGTGTAGGACATCTTTGATTCGCGGGGCTCTTGATACGCAAGCAAAGAAAAATTATATGATTGAAGTGGCCTGCTCACTTGAATCATGTATGATTAGTAAAGAGTGTTTGATGCCATGGAAAAACAAAGAAATTGTAAAAATATGTTGGAGTGGGTGTTAGATTTCCTATGAAATGTAGTGCAAAAGATTTCATAGAAAAAATTCCCATATGATCCAAACCTATGAATTAAAGGATCAATGTAGGAGAAAAAATTATAGGATTCCAGTCCTCCAAAAATCCAATCAAAGGAGCCCGCAATGTGTGTGAACCTGCAATGGAAGAATATATGCCTGATTATTTCATCTTCATGACAGAAACAACATTGCCTACTTCCTAGCAGCCGCGCTTCATGAGACTGTCTTACGTAAGGACCAATGATAACAAAGGAAGATCTTAATTTTGAGCGAGGCTTTCAACTTCCAATATTTTTTTGAGCGAGGCTTTCAACTTCCATTGTTTCCTTATTATTGACTAGCGCTTCACTATGAACCAAACCTTGATTGTAAAGGGTGAAGGTTTTAACAAAACTCATCATGGCCTTGCAATAGTTGGACCTCGGCGAACCAATCAAGAAGAGCATTCCATGACTCGAGGTTTGGCCCTACCAGATCCCACCCGTAGGTCCCTCGTAAAAAAAATCCCACCCGAAGGACACATTTTACGGTGGAGTGCTTAATACATGTGCAATTGTATCATGCTTCTTATGCACAATATCATATAACATCTGGTACTACTTTGATTTCTAACCATTTGTTATCCCAAAAACCTTGCTTCTGAATCATCCTCAAGTATGAACGATCCAGAGAGAGATGAAAAAGTTCTCGGCCTTCACAAGACAATTTCAAAAGTGTGAACCTACTGGTTTTCACATAACATGGGACAATGCTTTCAAGCCAATTTGCTTATTACACAGTAGGTCTTGACACACTTCATGCTCAGTAAGACGCTTAAATAGCAATTTACTGAGGAGCACAATTGTAAGTGCATCAAGTGCCCCCTTAGTGGTTTTGGAGTATCGATGACAAATAGGTTGAGGAACTAATGAGTTTGCGAGCATACACAGGAGACAAGGTCCCAGAAGATTTGGTTTAACACATGGAAGATGACCCCTAAAAATGTATTTCTTCCAGCGAAGAAATTGATGATGAAAATGGTACTGCCTTTGAAGAAATTGAAGTGAAGAATTTAAAGTGTGAAGACTTTGTTTTCATAGTTTATTTTCTTCTACTTGAGTCATAGGAAAAACCGTACTGTTAAAGGGGGTCTAGGTGAATCATAATTCACATTTCCAAAGTGATGCTCAAACCTATTCAAACCTATACGCAAAAGCCGGTTCGAGTGAAGCCTTTGGAATTCTCCAGTACATCTAACGCAATTGCTAGCGATAGTGACAAAGTTCATCTGGTCGCTGACAAATTTGGTCATGCTGAGGAGTTAGGAGTTCGACAATGCGTTCTGCCTAAGAGTGAGGAAATTGAGTGCCCGGACGAATTTAAGAGTTCAAATTCGGACCGTTGCTGCGTTGCGTGCCAGTTGTCGAGTGGATCCTTATCCCGACAACGGTCGAATTAGAGAAGGGAATTTATGACAATTCATGTAGATTTGCCCCCTGGCTATAAATAGCCACCCCCACAACCACTTGTTGGTTGGCTGCTCCGAGAGAAACTGACACTTGTCATAAGAGTGCAACCCATCCTCCGACGACTTTGAATCCTAAGTGAGGAAAAACCCAGAGCCAAAGTGATTGAGCATCACTGAAGAGATTGATCTGTGTGATCCGACGCCTGTTACCTTTGAAGATTGTCATTCTTCCAGATGGTTAGGTGTCAAGTTCTGAGTACACCAACATTCATTGTGGTGTGCCGGTGAACAAGTATGTGAAGGTTTTGGAAGTCTACCTTGAAGACTTACCACGAGCGATTGGGCGAGGACTAAGTGACCTTAGCTCAAGAGGAATACGGTGAGGACTATGTGTCCTCTGAGTTGCGACTCAGCCGCCTCAACTAGACGTACAGTTGATACAGCAACTGGAACTAGTCTACAAAATTCCACTGTCTTGACCGAGCCAACCTGGTTTCAAATTCCTCAACCCTCTCTTACTTTATTCCGCTACTGAAGAATTGTGATCTTTGCTCTGACGAATTTGAACTGAAGAATTTCATCTTGCTATCTTTCATTTCCTCAGTTCATATTTTTCATGTGTGTATGAATATATGATTGCATGTTCTCCACTCTTACGTATCCTGATTGCATGTACTCTGATTTTGTGATGACTTAGTTTCTCTCGCGTTTCTATTTCTTTACTCTTATATTCGTCAAATTCATCAGAGTTTGACGGATTTCTAAAGATCTCCCATTCATTCCCCCTCTGGGAGTAAGCCTGCGCTTTCAGCAATATTTTTTAGTTTCCAGGTCATGGATTCCTAGACTATACCTTGTGAGAGAAACCTTGATCTATAATAGTCCAGCTTATGCGAAACTCATTTTGGAAATTGATAGAAGCATAGTATAGATAAGAACATATTACCTACAGGCTACGGCCAATATTTGGTGCGACAACATGCTCCAACCCGGTTCTCCATGTTGCCAGATGGCAACGTGATCACACCGGCCACGCCTGCACACCCGGTCGTCATCGACCTCAACGTCACGCCTGGGTATAGTGGTGTCGGCCACTCATCCACCGGGGTGGAAAGGAAGCAGCCACGGTCGATTCCTATGACCAACTTCTCGATGCCCGCGAGCTGTTCGACGAAATGCCCAACCCGACGCCGCCGACCGATGACCCTGACTTCAACGAGTTCATGGAGAACGTCATCTACGAGTGTCGTGGCCATCCCTTCCACCCCGAGGGCCAAGGACAAGGCTACGATCCCGATGAGACCCAAAACCAGGATGATCGCGGTCAAGATGGTGTCGAACACTTTGGTGGGTACGAAGAAGAAGAGGCTGACGGCCATGGCATGAAGACATCTATTGCGATGAGGAGGAAGAAGAGGGCGTCGACATTGAGGAGGATCCATTCTTTATTGACAAGCTCACCCAAAGAGTCGATGCACAAAGGAGGAGGCAAAGAATTAGCGCGAGATCGTACACAAAAGATGGGAATATGTTGATTTACAAGAGTTGGAGGGATGTTAGGACATTTCCCGCCATAGTGTTTTGGTGATGATGACAACTCACTTTCTGGTCTAGTCGCATGCCAAGTTCTTCAGGTACTCTCCCGTTTGGTACAAGGCGATTAGGAATTACCTCTGGACGGAAAAGATCGAAGATGGTGTTCCCAATGTGTTTATTTCTTTCGTCGTAGGAAACTGCTACATCTTGAGCTTGCGTTGGTTTTCCTCGAAGAGGAGAGGATGATGCAGCACAATAGCGTAAGTATTTCCCTCAATTTTTGAGAACCAAGGTATCAATCCAGTAGGAGGTCATGCGCAAGTCCCTCGTACCTGCACAAAACGATAGCTACTCGCAACCAATGTGATTAGGGGTTGTCAATCCCTTCACGATCACTTACGAGAGTGAGATCTGATAGAGACAATATTTTTGGTATTTTTGGTATAAAGATGCAAAGTAAAAAGTAAAAGCAAAGCAAGTAAATAAAGTGATGGAGATTGATATGATGAGAATAGACCCGGGGGCCATATGTTTCACTAGTGGCTTCTCTCGAGAGCATAAGTATTCTACGGTGGGTGAACAAATTACTGTTGAGCAATTGGCAGAATTGAGCATAGTTATGAGTATATCTAGGCGATGATCATGTATATAGGCATCACGTCCAAAACAAGTAGATCGAAATGATTTTGCATCTACTACTATTACCCCACTCATCGACCGCTATCCAGCATGCATCTAGAGTATTAAGTAAAAACAGAGTAACGCCGTAAGCAAGATGACATGATGTAGACGGATAAATTCATGCAATATGATAAAAAAACCCATCTTGTTATCCTCGATGGTAACAATACAATACGTGCCTTGCAACTCTTTCTGTCACTGAGTAAGGACACCGCAAGATTGAACCCAAAGCTAAGCACTTCTCCCATTGCAAGAACTACCAATCTAGTTGGCCAAACCAAAAAGATAATTCGAAGAGACTTGCAAAGATAACTCAATCATACATAAAAGAATTCAGAGAAGAATCAAATATTTTTCATAGATAATACTGGATCATAAACCCACAATTCATCGGTCTCAACAAACACACCGCAAAAAGAAGATTACATCGAATAGATCTCCATGAGAGAGGGGGAGAACATTGTATTGAGATCCAAAAAGAGAGAAGAAGCCATCTAGCTACTAGCTATGGACCCGAAGGTCTGAAGTAAACTACTCACACTTCATCGGAGGGGCTATGGTGATGATGTAGAAGCCCTCCATGGTGGATGCCCCCTCCGGCGGAGCTCTGGAACAGGCCCCAAGATGGGATCTCGTGGATACAGAAAGTTGCGGCGGTGGAATTAGGTTTTTGGCTCCTGTTCTGATCGTTCGGGGATACGTAGGTATATATAGGAGGAAGGAGTACGTCGGTGGAGCTCCGAGGGGCCCACGAGGTAGGGGCACGCCCCCCCGGGGGGGGGGAGGGGGGGGGGCGCCCTCCACCCTCGTGACCGCCTCTGGCGCTTCTTGGAGTAGGGTCCAAGTCTCCTGGGTCACGTTCGGTTGGAAAATCACGATCCCGAAGGTTTCATTCCGTTTGGACTCCGTTCGATATTCTGTTTCTTCGAAATACTGAAAAAGGCAAAAAACAGCAATTCTGGGTTGGGCTTAGAGTTAATAGGTTAGTCCCAAAAATAATATAAAAGTGGAAAATAAAGCCCAATATAGTCCAAAACAATAGATAAAGTAGCATGGAGCAATCAAAAATTATAGATACGCTGGAGACGTATCAGAAACCTGTACTATTAAGAGGGAATCCCCATCGGAAGGTATTGGGTGAATCATTGCGCGTACACAATCCTTTTTCACCACCTCCTATCCTTCCGCTCGTAGAGTGAGGTCCCCTAATTCTTTCCATGCAGCTTTTTACTCCCTGGCGGTTGTACCGCTTGGCCGAGCGGTTGTATCGCCCGATCGGTACGTCCGGTGCAGCTTCCGCCCTAGGGTTGATACCGTGGGTTTGCTGCTCTCATGTTGACTCTAGCGGTGGTACCTCTGCCTCCGGGCGGTTGTACCACCTATAGTCTGGCCAACCTTCAAAAGCAGCTTCAGGTGGTTGTACCGGCCCGGTACCGCCCCACCACCGGACCTGGCTCTGTTGTGGGACTGTTATTGGGCAATGGTGGCCCGGTTGTTCCGCTTAACTCTTATTGAGCAGTACTACTAGTGGTCCGTAGCGGTTGTACCGCCCAAGACTTAGCCACCACCCGTAATTGGGCCGGGCAGTTGTACAAGCGCAACCACCACCCTAGCTACCACTATGAGGGTGATTGCTCTCTGTACTGAAGCGTTTGTTGGGTGGTGGTGGAGCGGTTGTTCCAGTTGGTCCTACCAAGTGGTACTACCGGACTCTCCACCGGTTGTACCACTAGGCAGGGTTTCTGCAGGGTACCTGTGTTTTCCGGTTGTATAGGCTCTCATAGTGGTTGTACCGCTGCAGTGTAAAAATTGTTGTAACAGTTGGATTTGGGGGCCTATTTAAGGAGGTGGTTCTTCCACCTAACTTCTTACCTCTTGCCTCACTCTCACCTTCATTAATGCCCTTCAAGCTTTCTTGCCCCATATCTCTCTCTAGCCACTCAAACTTGTTGATTTGCTAGGGATTGAAGGAGGGGACCTAGATCTACACTTCCACCAAAGGAAATTCGATTCCCCAATACTTTCTTTTGTGGATTTTGTTACTTTTAGGTGTTTGGCCACCCTATACAGAAGAGATCACCTCGGAGCCACATTCCATTGTGGTGAAGCTCTGTGGTGGTGTTGGGAGGCTCCAATTTAGTTGTGAAGAAAGCCCCAACCTTGATTGTAAAGGTATGGTCGCCTCCTTCAAGAGCACCACTAGTGGAATCATGGCATCTCGCACTGTGTGAGGGCGTGAGGAGAATACGGTGGCCATAGTGGCTTCTTGGGGAGCACTTTGCCTCCACACCACTCCGTCGGAGATGTACTTCCTCTCAAAGGGAAGGAACTTCGATAACACATCCTCGTCCCCACTGGCTCCAATTGTGGTTACTTCTTACCTTTAATTTTTGCAAGCTTTACTTGTGTTGTATCCTTTGCTTGCTTGTGTTGTTGGTGTTGCTAGCATCATATATGTTGCTCACCTAGTTGAATATCTAGACAACCTATTTGTTGCTAACCCTAATTTGCTAAGAAAAGTTAAAAAATGGTAGTTGCCTATTCACCTCCCTCTAGTCAACCATATCGATCCTTTCAAATGGTATCAGATACTCGTCTCTTTATTAAGGTTTTCACCACCCGAAGAGTGTGGTTGGCAACGAGGATGGGGATGAGGAAGTCCCCGAGGCCGTGGAGTTGACTTCAATTACCCGAGACGACTTAAATGAAGCTATGGCTTCACTTAGGACGTCTATGACGGCCGATGCCATGTCCTTGTTTAAATATCTCCTTGAGGGGTTGAAAACTTCTACTGGTCTGTTGCAAGTGGCTAATCCCATCGCATCGTAGTCTGAGGCCAATTTCGGTAAGGAAGGAGCTAAAGGTACTCAAACCTCCTCCCCACAAAACAAGAATGGGGACCTTTTCCTCGGTTCCCCCTCCCCCGGTCTATGGAGGACCGGTCCCTACATCGCATATTAACAACCTTGGTCCTCCTCCTAAGCTTGTAAAGGTTAATTTCACTAATTGGATCTTTCGTATCAAGTCTCATTTGAATCACGACTCAGCAAATCTTTCAAGAATCATCGAGCAAGGTTTCTACCCCCATGATCCAAACAATCTAACTCCAAGAGAAGAGGCGGACAATCAATACAATCACTCGGCGTTGTTCATCCTTCAATCCGCGGTGCCTCCCAAAGATCTATCTCACTTGCGTCCTTTTTCCCGTGCAAAGGATTGTTGGGAACACATCAGATGTTTGTACAAGGGAGCTCAAGCATTCAATGGTCCAACTTTGAGGTGTTACTTGATGAGGTCAATGAATTTGTGATAAATGAATATGAGGATCCTCGTGATCTGTACCGGAGATTGACAACTCTTGCGGTTGCTCTTCAAGATCATGGGAGCAAGGATACGGATGCCAATTGGGTCAAGCGCAAGTTTCTCAAGGACATCATGTCCTTTGTGATTTGTCGAAGGCAAGATTTCCACACCTTGTCTTCAAGTGAAGTGTTGGATGAGTTTATTTCCATGAACATCATGAACAAGACCACCGATAATGCACTAGGTCGTGATCGGTTAAAGAAAGCCTCTCCCAACCTTACCTTGAAGGCCAAGGCCATCCCAGAAGAACTAGATGAGGAAGAAGAAGAAAGTTACCCGAATACACCAAATATGCTTACCACGAGGACATGGCTCTTGCATCAAGGCAATTTTGGGGCAACAAGAGAAACTCAAGGCCCAACTTCTCTAAGAACAACTCAAGTGGCCCAAAGAGCAAGCAACGAGTGAGGACTTGCTACAATTGCGTCAATGTGAGTCACTTTGTGGTGGATTGCCCATATGAGAAGAGGGGGGGACAATGGTGGCAAGCTCATTCGCAAAGACAAAGCAAAGTCCTTCCCAAACAAGAGCAACTTCACCAAGAAGATACCTCAAAAGGGCTTGGTGGCAGAAGAATAGTACATCTCCGATGTTGATGATGAAGATACAAGTGGTGAAGGAATGGCAACGGCAACCATGACCATTGCCATCTCTTCCCCAACCAAGGTGTCTCTCTTTAGTGCCCCCAATGAGAACCTCATCGCCAAGTGCCTCATGGCCAAAGGTATCAACAAGGTAACCCCAACATCAAAACCACCCTGACTACTACTCGTTCTTTGTTGGATTGTGTAGATGATAGTGAGGTGCTGAAGGTTGATGAGAATGAGTTTGACAAGTTCTTGAGTAAGCTCAAGGGTGATACTAAGAAGCACTTTGTTGCTCTCTTGGAGCAACTTGGCGAGTCCAATGATACCATTGAGTCTCATGAGGATACGATCTCCAAGTTGGAGGGGCATAGTAGTGATTATGCTGATGAGATTGCGGATCTTTCCATTGCTCTTGAGGAAGAGCGAGCTCTTTGTTTGACCCTTGAGGAGTCACACAACGTTGATATTGCTAAATTGCAAAAAGATCTTGATTGTGCTAATGTCCTTACTCGTGTGCTTAAATCTGAGAAAGTTGCACTTGGTGTTGACCATGATAGACTCAAAGAGGAGTTTGACATACTCGACAAGGCTCACAAGGTCTTGAAGGGTGCTCACACTTCCCTCAAGGAGTCTCATGATCAACTCCAAGTGAAGCTAACCAAGAAGATAACGACTTGTCCTCCTTTTGCTTTAATTGATAATGCAAATGCTACTAAACCTTGTTGTGAGCATGTTCATCTTGTGGAGGATAATGCCAAGTTGAAATAACAACTTGAGAAAGACATGGTGACTTGCGTACAAGGTGAGAAGAACCTCAATGACCTTTTGAGAAATCAAAAGGAAGTTGTGGCAAAGGAAGGGCTTTGGTTTGTGCCAAAGTCAAAGAAGAAAAAGATGAACAAGACCAAGCAACCTCTCGCAATCAAAGAAGTCTTCATAAAGGCGGGAGTGGGTGCTCATGAGAATAAGAATAAGAACATGTGTATGGGTTGTCATGCCAAGAAGGGAAAGACCACCCCGTCCAACAAAGCTAGCGACTTTAATCCTTTCTATGTTTTTGTGTCCTGCTAGTGATGGGCATGTTTATGCAAAATTTGGTGGTTCTTCTTATGAGTACGTTGAATGGTCTATTTGGATTCCTAAGGCCCTTGTTGCTAACCTCAAAGGACCCATTCAACAATGGGTACCTAAAACCAAGCATTGACTTCTGGTAGTAGTTTGCTTCCAGTGGGGTGTCATGGTTGCTCGATAGTGGGGCAACAAATCATATGACCGGGAGCAAGGAGTTGGTGGTGGACGTACACCATATTCCATATATGCCCACTCATGTCCAATTCGGTGATGCTTCAACATCTAGGTATTGGGTCTTGGCAAGGTGATCATCTCTCAAGATTTTGTCGGATTTAGGGCTCCACAGACCCAAGAAAGGTTCAAACTCTGGGGCTTGTGCGAAGAACTCAACCTCTCCATCGAACCAACCCGTCACCCCACGACCTAGCTCGATGAACAAGAAAGAAGATGGACTCGGCAGTTTACCTAGGTTTGGACCACCTTGCGGTGTAAGACCCTACTCCTACTTTGTGGTGGATTTGCCTCACGAGGGGCTGAGGATGAACTAGTACAAGGGAACAACAACCTCGCAAGGCCTGCTCTGGTGAGGGAATGAGTCGATGAGGTGAGGATGGATCGGATCAGTCTGAGGCCTCTCTTGGTGGTGGGTAACCTATACTTATAGTGGCCTTGGTACTCTTCCACGAAAATGTAGGCAGGAAGGGATTCCACAGTGGCCAATTTGAACGGGGACAAGTAGTACATCTTAACCTGACGAAAGGTGGTCTTCGCCTGCAAAGCTTCTGGTCGTGATGCTGCGGTGGGCTCGGAGATGACACCCGTCCTGCCGCCCTAGCGGTCTTGGTCTCGTTGCACGGGAATGGGAACCTTTGCCTGATTCCTCGGGACCCCGTGCCTGCGCTTGCCTCCTTAGCACCAAAGAGGAAACCTGCTCCTCTGCGCCTGCTGGCGCCCACCTGGCCTTGGTCGTCATGGCTTGCGTCACCCCAACCTCATGAGGTTGGGCACCTGCATAGAAATCTCCGCTCCTCAGGAGGCAGCATGGGAAGGCCGCTCGCTCAGGAGGCCTTGATGTCGCCCGCCTCGTGAGGCTTGGCCCCTCGTGATGGTCTTGTCTTGTTGGTGTTGTAGATGGGTCGTACTAGGCCATTGACAGAGCCACGCCGTGGGCTGCAGACAGGCAAGTCTGGGTACCTTGGTTCCCAGAACGATGGCAGTAGCCCCCGGGCCCAAAGCACGCTCGGACTTGGCTTCATGGCGAAGCCAAAGGGCAAGGGCGAAGCGCCGCGGGCCCCAATCACGTGTGGGCTAGGCTAACGCATGGCGCTTGATGCGACACGGGCGTCTCCACTTCCCCACGCAGCCTCGGCAACTACCCAGGCTGACAAAAGACTGGCACCCGCTCCATGCCATCATTGCCTTCTCTTCGCCTTGCTCAAGATCCCCTTTCCTCTTGTCGAGAGCATCTCCAGATCTGGTCGAATTCCTCCTCCCTTCTGCGTCTCTTCTCCCAAGCTCTTCGCAGATGGCATCCGGGAAGGCGAAGTCGGCCGCGTAGGCCGCGAGCTCCTCCTCCTCTCCTGTGCTGGCCCTTGGCACGTCCTCCATCACTGAGTAGAGACACCTCGCCATCGCGCTCCTGTTGACGGCGAGCGCCAGAAACGAGTGGAAGGAGACGATGCTCCTGGCCGGCTCTGCCAATCGAGGGGCCCTGGTAGGGACATTCTATCCCTTCTTCCTCCACAACATCTTTGCGGGGCTCGTCCCGCCTTTCTCCAAGTTCTTCACCGCTGTCCTCGACCATTACCGGGTTTAGGCTCTGCATCTTCAGCCCGGCTCCATCCTTCTCCTATCGATCTTTGCTTTTTTACTACGAGGCGTTCATGGGCGTGGTGCCCTCCATTGCGCTCCTCCACTATTTCTTCTACCTTTGAATGCACGACCCAACCCAGCATTTTGGGTACGTCTCTGTTTCCGCAGTCCATGGTGGCAACGTGCTCATGAGGGTCAGGAAGAAGGTGGAGAACTTCTGGCGCAAGTGGGTCTTCATGGACGCCAGAGGCCTCCATGCGCGGCTGGAGTTGCCGACCGAGTTGTTGGAGAAGCTTGATTGCTGGGGTCATAAGAAGCTCACCGACCTCCGGGCGGCGCCAGTCCGGAGGAAGATGACAGTTGACATGGAGGCTTGGGTGCTCATAGGGGCCATGCTCGTCAAAGAGTTCCCGACGCAGCGCCTGGCCAAACTCTATGCACACTCATGCCCCATGTGAGAGTTCAGAGGCGCAGAGGACGACATCAGGCTACGGTTGGAGAGCCTGACGGGCGAGGAGCTGGACAAGGCCATGCACACCCTTCTTGAGAAGGATCCAGGCAGCCTCCCGGCGTCCTACATACCGCTGTATCGTCGTACTTACGGGGCGGCGCTGGTCGCCGCCCTATCTTCAACAAGCTGGGGCTCCTGCCGCCTGAGCTCCCAACTCCCCGATGCTGGTGTCTTCCGGCGACAACACTGAGGAGAAGGTATTGGGGAACGTAGTAATTTAAAAAAAATCCTACGCACACGCAGGATCATGGTGATGCATAGCAATTAGAGGGGAGAGAGTTGTCCACATACTCTCGTAGACCGTAAGCGGAAGCGTTAGCACAACGCGGTTGATGTAGTCGTACGTCTTCACGATCCGACAGATCCAAGTACCGAACGTACGGCACCTCTGAGTTCAGCACACGTTCAGCTCGATGACGTCCCACGAACTCCGATCCAGAAGAGCTTTGCGGGAGAGTTCCGTCAGCACGACGGCATGATGATGGTGTTGATGATGCTACCGACGCAGGGCTTCGCCTAAGCACAACTATGATATTACCGAGGTGGAATATGGTGGAGGGGGGCACCGCACACGGTTGAAAGAGATCAACAGATCAACTTGTGTGTCTAGAGGTGCCCCTGCCCCCGTATATAAAGAAGAGGAGGAGGGGGGAGGACCGGCCCTCCTATGGCACGCCCTGGAGGAGTCCTACTCCCACCGGGAGTAGGATTCCCCCCCTTCCAAGTAGTAGGAGTAGGAGTCAAGGAAAGGGAAAAGAGAAGAGAAGGAAGGAGGGGGCGCAGCCCCTCCCCCTAGTCCAATTCGGACTAGGCCTTGGGGGGAGGGGCACAGCCTCCCCTCTCTCTTTCCCCTAAAGCCCAATAAGGCCCATATACTCCCCGGCGAATTCCCGTAACTCTCCGGTACTCCGATAAATAACCGAATCACTCGGAACCTTTCCGATGTCCGAATATAGTCGTCCAATATATCAATCTTTACGTCTCTACCATTTCGAGACTCCTCGTCATGTCCCTGATCTCATCCGGGACTCCGAACTACCTTCGGTACATCAAAACATATAACTCATAATATAAATCGTCACCGAACGTTAAGCGTGCGGACCCTATGGGTTCGAGAACTATGTAGACATGACAGATACACATCTCCGGTCAATAACCAATAGCGGAACCTAGATGCTCATATTGGCTCCTACATATTCCACGAAGATCTTTATCGGTCAAACCGCATAACAACATACGTTGTTCCCTTTGTCATCGGTATGTTACTTGCCCGCGATTCGATCGTCGGTATCTCAATACCTAGTTCAATCTCGTTACTGGCAAGTATCTTTACTCGTTCCGTAATGCATCATCCCGCAACTAACTCATTAGTCCATTCCTTGCAAGGCTTATAGTGATGTGCATTATCGAGAGGGCCCAGAGATACCTCTCCGACAATCAGAGTGACAAATCCTAATCTCGAAATACGCCAACTCAACAAGTACCTTTGAAAACACCTGTAGAGCACCTTTATAGTCACCCAGTTACATTGTGACATTTGGTAGCACACAAAGTGTTCGTCCGGTATTCGGGAGTTGCATAATCTCATAGTCAAAGGAACATGTATAAGTCATGAAGAAAGCAATAGCAACATACTAAACAATCAAGTGCTAAGCTAACAGAATGGGTCAAGTCAATCACATCATTCTCTAATGATGTGATCCCGTTAATCAAATGACAACTCATGTCTATGGTTAGGAAACACAACCATCTTTGATTCAACGAGCTAGTCAAGCAGAGGCATACTAGTGACACTTTGTTTGTCCATGTATTCACACATGTACTAAATTTCAGGTTAATACAATTCTAGCATGAATAATAAACATTTATCAGGAAATAAGGAAATAAATAACAACTTTATTATTGCCTCTAGGGCATATTTCCTTCAGTCTCCCACTTGCACTAGAGTCAATAATCTAGTTCACATCACCATGTGATTTAACACTAATATTCACTTCTGCATGTGATTAACACCCATTGTTCACATCGTCATGTGATCAACACCCAAAGGGTTTACTAGAGTCAATAATCTAGTTCACATCGATATGTGATTAACACCCAAAGAGTACTAAGGTGTGATCATGTTTTGCTCGTGAGAGAAGTTTAGTCAACGGGTCTGTCACATTCAGAGCCGTATGTATTTTGCAAAATATTCTATGTCTACAATGCTCTGCACGGGGCTACTCTAGCTAATTGCTCCCACTTTCAATATGTATCCAGATTGAGACTTTGAGTCATCTAGATTGGTGTAAAAGCTTGCACCGATGTAACTCTTTACAATGAACTCTTTTATCACCTCATAATCGAGAAACATTTCCTTAGTCCTCACTAAGGATATTCTTGACCGCTGTCCAGTGATCTACTCTTAGATCAAAATTGTATTCCCTTGCCAAACTCAGAGCAAGGTATACAATAGGTCTGGTACACAACATAGCATACTTTATAGAACCTATGACTGAGGC
This sequence comes from Triticum dicoccoides, assembly GCF_002162155.2. NCBI lineage: Eukaryota > Viridiplantae > Streptophyta > Magnoliopsida > Poales > Poaceae > Triticum > Triticum dicoccoides. The sequence goes on along the minus strand of NC_041387.1, from coordinate 169,894,538 downwards.
ATAGGGAATGACTTTTCATTCTTTTTCTATTTTCTGCCATGGTTGGGTTTTGTGTCTTACTCAACTTCACACCTTGCAACACAGGCAAGAACTCCTTCTTTGACTGTTCTATTTTGAACTACTTCAAAACCTTATCAAGGTATGTACTCATTGAAAAATCTTATCAAGCGTCTTGATCTATCTCTATAGATCTTGATGCTCAATGTGTAAGCAGCTTCATCGAGGTCTTTCTTTGAAAAACTCTTATTCAAGTATCCTTTTATGCTGTCCAGAATTTCTATATCATTTCCAATCAACAATATGTCATCTACATATAGTTTTAGAAATGCTACAGAGCTCCCACTTACTTTCTTGTAAATACAGGCTTCTCCAAAAGTCTGTATAAAACCATATGCTTTGATCAACTCATCAAAGAGTATATTCCAACTCCGAGATGCTTGCACCAGTCCATAGATGGATCGCAGGAGCTTGCACACTTTGTTAGCACCTTTTGGATTGACAAAAACTTCTGGTTGCATCATATACAACTCTTCTTTAATAAATCCATTAAGGAATGCAATTTTGACATCCATTTGCCATATTTCATAAAATGTGGCAATTGCTAACATGATTCAGACATACTTAAGCATCGATATAAGTGAGAAAATCTCATCGTATTCAACACCTTAAACTTGTCGAAAAACTTTTTGCGACAAGTCGAGCTTTGTAGATAGTAACACTACTATCAATGTCTGTCTTCCTCTTGAAGATCCATTTATTTTCTATGGCTTGCCGATCATCGGGCAAGTCCACCAAAGTCCACACTTTGTCCTCATACATGGATCCCATCTCAGATATCATGGCCTTCAAGCCATTTCGCGGAATCTGGGCTCATCATCGCTTCGTCATAGTTCGTAGGTTCATCATGGTCTAGTAACATGACTTCCAGAATAGGATTACCGTACCACTCTGGTGCAGACTGTACTTTGGAAGACCTATGAGGTTCTGTAGTAACTTAATCTGAAATTTTATGACCATCATCATTAGCTTCCTCACTAATTGGTGTAGGAATCACTGGAACTGATTTCTGTGATGAACTACTTTCCAATTCGGGAGAAGGTACAATTACCTTATCAAGCTCTACTTTCCTCCCACTCACTTGTTTCGAGAGAAAATCCTTCCCTAGGAAGGATCCATCTTAGCAACGAATATCTTGCCTTCGGATCTGTGATAGAAGGTGTACCCAACAGTTTCCTTTGGGTATTCTATGAAGACGCACTTCTCCGATTTGGGTTCGAGCTTATCAGGTTGAAACTTTTTCACATAAGCATCGCAACCCCAAACTTTAAGAAATGATGACTTTGGTTTCTTACCAAACCAAAGTTCATAAGACGTCGTCTCAATGGATTTTGATGGTGCCCTATTTAAAGTGAATGCAGCTGTCTTTAATGCATAACCCCAAAATGATAGTGGTAAATCGGTAAGATACATCATAGATCGCACCATATCCAATAAAGTGCGGTTACGATGTACGGACACACCATTACGCTGTGGTGTTCCAGGTGGCATGAGCTGTGAAACTATTCCACATTGTTTTAAATGAAGGCCAAACTCGTAACTCAAATATCCGTCTCCGCGATTAGATCGCAGAAACTTTATTTTCTTGTTACGATTATTTTCCACTTCACTCTGAAATTCTTTGAACTTTTCAAATGTTTTAGACTTATGTTTCATCAAGTAGATATACTCATATATGCTCGAATCATCTGTGAAGGTCAAAAAATAACGATACCCGCCACGAGCATCAACACTCATTGGACCATATACATCGGTATGTATCATTTCCAACAAGTCAGTAGCTTGTTCCATTGTTCCGAAGAACGAAGTTTTAGTCATCTTGCCCAAAAAGCACGGTTCGCCAGCATCAAATGATTCATAACCAAGTGAATCCAAAAGTCCATCTTTATGGAGTTTCTTCATGCGCTTTACACCGACATGACCCAAACGACAGTGCCACAAATAAGTTGCACTATCATTATCAACTTTGCATCTTTTGGCATCAAAATTATGAATATGTGTATCACTACGATCGAGATCCAACAAAATATTTTCATTAGGTGTATGACCATTGAAGGTTTTATTCATGTAAACAGAACAACAATTATTCTCTGACTTTAAATGAATAACCGTATTGCAATAAACATGATCAAATCATATTCATGCTCAACACAAACGCCAAATAACATTTATTTAGGTTTAACACTAATCCCGAAAGTATAGGGAGTCTGCGATGATGATCGTATCAATCATGGAACGACTTCCAACACACATCATCACTTCACCCTCAACTAGTCTTTGTTTATTCTGTAACTCCTGTTTCGAGTTACTAATCTTAGCAACTGAACAAGTATCAAACACCCAGGGGCTACTATAAACACTAGTAAGGTACACATCAATAACCTATATATCAAATATACCCTTGTTTACTTTTCCATCCTTCTTATCTACCAAATATTCAGGGCATTTCCGCTTCCAGTGACCATTTCCTTTGCAGTATAAGCACTCAGTTTCAGGCTTTGGTCCAGCTTTGGGCTTCTTCACGGGAGTGACAACTTGCTTGTCATTCTAGTTGAAGTTCCCTTTCTTTCCCTTTGCCCTTTTCTTGAAACTAGTGGTCTTGTCAATCATCAACACTTGATGCTCTTACTTGATTTCTACCTTCGTCGATTTCAGCACACGAAGAGCTCGGGAATCGTTTTAGTCATCCCTTGCATATTATAGTTCATCACGAAGTTCCAGTAACTTGGTGATGGTGACTAGAGAACTCTTTCAATCACTATCTTATCTAGAAGATTAACTCCCACATGATTCAAGTAATTGTAGTACCTAGACAATCTAAGCACATGCTCACTTCTTGAGCTATTCTCCTCCATCTTTTAGCTATAGAACTTGTTGGAGACTTCATATCTCTCAACTCGGGTATTTGCTTGAAATATTAACTTCAACTCCTGGAACATCTCATATGGTCCATGACGTTCAAAACGTCTTTGAAGTCCCGATTCTAAGCCGTTAAGCATGGTGCACTTAACTATCAAGTAGTCATCATATTGAGCTAGCCAAACGTTCATAACGTCTGCATCTGCTCCTGCAATAGGTCTGTCACCTAGCGGTGCATCAAGGACATAATTCTTCTGTGCAGCAATGAGGATAAACCTCAGATCATGGATCCAGTCCGCATCATTGCTACTATCATCTTTCAATTTAGTTTTCTCTAGGAACACATATAAAACATAGGGAAGCAACAACGCGAGCTATTGATCTACAACATTATTTGCAAAATACTATTAGGACTAAGTTCATGATAAATTAAAGTTCAATTAATCATATTACTTAAGAACTCCCACTTAGATAGACATCCCTCTAATCATCTAAGTGACCACGTGATCCAAATCAACTAAACCATGTCCGATCATCACGTGAGATGGAGTAGTTTTCAATGGTGAACATCACTATGTTGATCATATCTACTATATGATTCACGCTCGACCTTTTGGTCTCAGTGTTCCGAGGCCATATCTGCATATGCTAGGCTCGTCAAGTTTAACCTGAGTATTCTGCATGTGTAAAACTGCCTTACACCCGTTGTATTTGAACGTAGAGCTTATCACACCCGATCATCACGTGGTGTCTCGGCATGAAGAACTTTTGCAACGGTGCATACTCAGGGAGAACACTTATACCTTGAAATTTAGTGAGAGATCATCTTATAAAGCTACCACCGAACTAAGCAAAATAAGATGTATAAAAGATAAACATCACATGCAAACAAAATATGTGATATGATATGGCCATCATCATCTTGTGCCTTTGATATCCATCTCCAAAGCATCATCATGATCTCCATCGTCACCGGCATGACACCATGATCTCCATCATCTTGATCTATATCAATGTGTCGTTACATGGTCGTCTCGCCAACTATTGCTCTTGCAACTACTGGTATCGTATAGCGATAAAGTAAAGCAATTATTTGGCGCTTGCATCTTATGAAATAAAGAGACAACCATAAGGCTTCTGCCACTTGCCGATAACTTCAACAAAACATGATCATCTCAAACAACAACTTATATCTCATCTCGTCTTGACCATACCACATCACAACATGCCCTGCAAAAACAAGTTAGACGTCCTCTACTTTGTTGTTGCAAGTTTTACGTGGCTGCTACGGGCTGAGCAAGAACCGTTCTTACCTACGCATCAAAACCACAATGATAGTTCGTCAAGTTACTGATGTTTTAACCTTCTCAAGGACCGGGCGTAGTCACACTCGGTTCAACTAAAGTTGGAGAAACTGACACCCGCCAGCCACCTGTGTGCAAAGCACGTCGGTAGAACCAGTCTCGCGTAAGCGTACGCCTAATGTCGGTCCGGGCCGCTTCATCCAACAATACCGCTGAACCAAAGTATGACATGCTGGTAAGCAGTATGACTTGTGTCGCCCACAACTCACTTGTGTTCTACTCGTGCATATAACATCTACGCATAAACCTGGCTCGGATGCCACTATTGGGGAACGTAGTAATTTTAAAAAAAATCCTACACCACACGCAAGATCATGGTGATGCATAGCAACGAGAGGGGAGAGAGTTGTCCATGTACCCTCGTAGAACATAAGAGGAATCGTTAGCACAACGCGGTTGATGTAGTCGTACGTCTTCACGATCCAACTGATCCAAGTACCGAACCTACGACACCTCCAAGTTCAGCACATGTTCAGCTCGACGACGTCCCACGAACTCCAATCCAGCAGAGCTTTGCGGGAGAGTTCCGTCAGCACGACAGCGTGATGACGGTATTGATGATGCTACCAATGCAGGGCTTCGCCTAAGCACCACTATAATATTACCGATGTGGAATATGGTGGAGCGGGCACCGCACACGGTTGGGAGAGATCAACAGATCAACTTGTGTGTCTAGAGGTGCCCCCTGCCCCCGTATATAAAGGAGTGGAGGAGGGGGGAGGTCCGGCCCTCCTATGGCGCACCGTGGAGGAGTCCTACGCCCACCGGGAGTAGGATTCCCCCCCTTCCAAGTAGGAGTAGGAGTCAACGAAAGGGAAAAGAGAAGAGAAGGAAGGAGGGGGCGCAACCCTCCACCTAGTTCAATTCGGACTAGGCCTTGAGTGGCGCGCAGCCTCCCCTCTCTCTTTCCCCTAAAGCCCAATAAGGCCCATATAATTCCCGGCGAATTCCCGTAACTCTCGGGTACTCCGATAAATACCCGAATCACTCGGAACCTTTCCGATGTCCGAATATAGCCGTCCAATATATTGATCTTTACGTCTCGACCATTTTGAGACTCCTCGTTATGTCCCCGAGCTCATCCGGGACTCTGAACTACCTTCGGTACATCAAAACATATAACTCATAATATAAATCGTCACTGAATGTTAAGCGTGCGGACCCTACGGGTTCGAGAACTATGTAGACATGACCGAGACACATCTCCGGTCAATAACCAATAGCGGAACCTGGATGCTCATAGTGGCTCCTACATATTCTACGAAGATCTTTATCGGTCAAACTGCATAACAACATACGTTGTTCCCTTTGTCATCGGTATGTTACTTGCCTAAGATTCGATTGTCGGTATCTCAATACCTAGTTCAATCTCGTTACCAGCAAGTATCTTTACTCGTTCTGTAATGCATCATCCCGCAACTAACTCATTGTCACATTGCTTGCAAGGCTTATAGTGATGTGCATTATTGAGAGGGCCCAGAGATACCTCTCCGACAATCAGAGTGACAAATCCTAATCTCGAAATATGCCAACTCAACAAGTACCTTTGGAGACACCTATAGAGCACCTTTATAATCACCCAGTTATGTTGTGACGTTTGGTAGCACACAAAGTGTTCCTCCGATATTCGGGATTTGCATTATCTTATAGTCATAGGAACATGTATAAGTCATGAAGAAAGCAATAGCAACATACAAAACGAGCAAGTGCTAAGCTAACGGAATGGGTCAAGTCAATCACATCATTCTCTAATGATGTGATCCCATTAATCAAATGACAAATCATGTCTATGGTTAGGAAACACAACCATCTTTGATTCAACGAGCTAGTCAAGTAGAAGCATACTAGTGACACTTTGTTTGTCTATGTATTCACACATGTACTAAGTTTCCGGTTAATACAATTCTAGAATGAATAATAAACATTTATCATGAAATAAGGAAATAAATAATAACTTTATTATTGCCTCTAGGGCATATTTCCTTTAGAAGGGGGAGGAGGAATCAGAGGCGACTGTAGACGATATGGAGGAGACCTCTCCCCCGTCGTAGAGAGAGCTTCTCTGCGGCCTCTCCGACGATGACGACACTGTTGAGCCCCCGCTCGAGGAATCCCCATGCTCCACCAGGGTCGTGACAAGGTTCGGGGCCACTTCTCCAGCCCTGAGGAGGCTAGGCCGGGCGACCCCGAAGAAGGGCAGTGCGGCATCCCGTCCTCGAGGTGACGCCACCGCTTTGTCGATCGTCAGTGCCACACCGAGACCAGTCGTCGTTCGCCCCGCCAACCCTCATGATGCGGCAAGGTCCGTGCCCAAGAAGATTGGGGGCACCCTGGCCCCAGTTAGGAAGAGGGCATACATTGCCTCTCAAAAGTAAGCATCTTACCTTGTTTTCGCTTGTCACCCTCGATACATGTGCCTACAATGCTCCCCTCCTGGTGACCAGGACGGATGTTGTGGTGAGGAAGGAGGGAGCCGGGACCTCAGAGGCGCCACCGCCCGCCCCGACCATGGTGACCCCACCGCAGACGGAGGATGTCGCCTCACGCTCCCTTGTGACAGAGTGGGCCCCTCAAGGTACGATGGTGGAGCCTCACGAGGAGTCTGCTTTCGTGGGCCAGCAGGCTCCGGAGCCGCCCGTTCTCGTCGTGCCCGCGGGGGGTTCGGGAGCCTCAGAGCCCCAAGCTGGCCTTGATGCTATGGTGACGTCAGCCCACGCCCCGGTGCCGCCTCCTCCTCAGGCCATTGTGCTGGTGGACCGCGGCCCCCTTGTCAGGCTCGGGGCTCTAGAGGAAGCTTTCACCGTGCTGGACCAGCTTCGGGCCAATCTCCAGGATGTCGATAGGTGCATGGTGAGGGAGCGCATGGGCCTGATCCCAGGGTGGCTCCAAGCCGACGCGTCCATCAAGACGGCCTGGAGTAGGGCCGAGGCCGCCACCACAGAGAGCAGGAGGGAGGCCAATGAAGTCGCGAGGGCTCATGATGCAGCGCTGGCCGATGCGGCGTCTACCAAGGAGCGCTATAACAAGGTGGAGACTGAGCTGACAGCTCTCCGCGAGGCGCATGCTACCCACACCCAATGGCTCCAACAGCAGGAGGAGGAGCTCAAGGAAGCGACGCTTGCCGACCGCGACGCCAAGCTGGCCCAGGCAACAAAGGACCAAGCCGCGGAGCGGGACCGCCTGGCAAGTTGAAGGAGGAGGTGGATAAGGCGCATGCGTCCCATGCCCAGCTCGTCTCTGGGGCAACGACCCAGCTGGACTCAAGGGAGAAAACCCTCGCCACCACCAAGAAAACGGTGGCTGTGGGACGCGAAGCCTTGGTCTCCCTCGAGCTTAGGTCTCACAAGGCACTGCGCTCCCTTTACAGAGGAGGGTACAAGAAGCTGCTTGTGACTCCGGAGGATGGCCCTGCTGTGCTCCTCCCCAAGCTTGCTGAGGCGCTTGAGGGCGTCGCCGCTGGGGTGGACTCCGTGGTGGAGGAGGTGTGCCGCGTGCTCTTCACCTCTGCCGCAATGCGCGTCTTCAGCCACCTCCACCTCCGGGAGCCAAACTTCGACCTCAGCACCCTGATCGAACCGGTGGCTCCTAAGTCCCGCATCACTGCTGCCAAGGCCGTGAAGAAGCAGGTGGAGGCCCTGCTGGGGAAGTTCCTATGCGCTCCCGACCTCGCGACTGTGGCGGCAGAAGCCGGCGACGAAGATGGTGGCAGCATCGTCGACGACGGGCTACCCAAGGCGGGCGGTAGCGGCAACCAAGGCGATGGAGGTGCTTACTCCTAGTTTGACCCTACAACATCCACCATGCCTCGCGGAGGCGTGAGAACTTCTGTTTGAACTCATGGAACATTATGTTTTGTAATAAATTGTTGGAACTCCGTGATTTTGTTTTAGTGCTTGGTTCCCTTCATGTTTGCCTCAGCGTTCTACGTCGGCAGGGCCCAACCCCATGCATACCTCGACCGCTGTTGGGGCTTCCGGATCACTAGGACGAGACCAAGGGGCGAGGGGCTACAAGACTAGTGAAGCCCCTAAGTCGCGATTCTCAAGGGCCCCCCTTGACGTACGAACAACCCTCATGAAGGGAAAGCGAGCAACGTCCGGATCAATCCGGATTCCTCCATACCTTGCGTCGCAAACTTTTGCCTAGGAGGGACGTGAGAAAACCATGTAAGGGGGCGTGCACCAGGCGTGGCCTGAGCGTGGCCCCCGTTCCAAGCCCCCTCTCGCGAGCCTATCTAGGGGAAAACCATGAGGTGTTGTCGGGCGAAGAGCCAAAAGGTTGTCCCGAGGTTGATGCGGCAATGGGGGCCACCCTCAGATGTTTATTCACCAGCGCGAGCATGGTGCTTCCACTCTTCCATGGGCATAGTCGCTCCTCGACCGTGTCGTCCGCCAGCCGGAGCATGGGGCTTCCACTGGTACATGGGCATAGTCGCTCCTTGACCGTGTCATCCGCCAGCGCGGAGCATGGGGCTTCCACTAGTATGTGGGTGAGAGTTCCCTCGGGGGGAGACTTTGGGGCATGTACATCCCCGTCCGTACACATGGCTAGCACGACAGGATTCACTACAAAAAAATACACTTTTGTGGTGATACGTGTTTGTCACAGTAGGTCACATTTTTTGTCATGCATGTACAACCATGACGATTTTATGACAGAATCAAGATAGTCATACCTATGTTGTCGTAGAAGTGTTCCATGACATTACCAAAATTACCATCACGGAAGTGTCCACTTCCATGACGATAAATCACGTGTCATGGAAGTGCTTTCGTCAAGGGTGACCGACATGTGGCATCCATCGTAATGGGTCACCATTAAGCTATTGGGTCCGTTTTTTTGATCCGATAACCTGCTAAAAGCCACGACCTACGGGGATTTTCCACGTGTAAATTTCTCAATGGTCGGAGGACCACATGTTGGCTCAAAGTTGGGACATATGTCATCCACTCATTGGACAGAAGGCACCTATGATACATTGACACATGGCACGGCCCAATAGAGGCCCATTCCTATGAAAAGGTCGGCCTATTTGACTTGGTCAAAAGGGAGTGGGCTGGCCCATGGAAAGCCTGTTAACAACCTGTTCGCATATAGCCATTTACAGCCCGCGAAGTCACGGCGCGTTACGGCCTATTTGAATTAGGCCCAGTAGCGTCATCTGGGCTATCCAATATGATTCCAGCCCGTTGTAACTTCCGGCCCATGTATGGCCCATGACGTCTTTCGGCCCATATGAGGCCCTTTGTAACTCTTTGCCCATTAATGGCCCGTGGTGAAACTGACTCATAATGAACAGTGTATGCTTTATACCCATTAACGTCCCATTATTCTGTTGGGCCGTTTGCAACCCGTGTTATCTTTCGGCCTTCACAAGGCCCATTTATTCTTGGGCTCATTTCCAGCATTCGGTTACTTACGACCTGTTACTGGCCTTTTCCGCTTTGTGGGCCAAATTCAGCCCGTGGTTACAGTCGGCCCATTTGTGGCCCGTTAAACCGTTGGGCCTTTTTCATAGCGTGATAAAATACGGCCGATTAATGACGGCCCATTATGGTCGGCCCATGAACGGATGATTCCAACTCTAGCCCGTTTACGGCCCATAATGTAGTCTCTTATTGGCCCATGTTTGGTCAATCGATCATACGGCCCACAGAAGGCCCATTGATGCTACGGCCAGTATAAGGCCCATTGTTTCTACGACCCGTAAAGGGCCCATTGTTTCTATGGCCCATAGAAGGCCCACGGTCATTACAGTAAATATGTAGCCCATGGTTATTGTGGCCTAGTTTTAAAAACTAGGTTATTGCGGCCACTAGCAAACCACGGAAAAAGAACTGCACTAACTACAAGCAAACAAATAAAGAAGACAACAAGGAAATAAATAAGCAAGCAACTTACGCTAGGCTATCACGGCTATTACACATATTACATCCACTGGGCATCAAAGTTCGCCACCAGTGCAAATATAGGGACAAAGCAGCATATTACATACACTGGTTGTCAAAGTTGGCGACCAGTGCAAATACACTCCGCAGCAAAACAAGGTCAGAACTGAAACCACTTCAGAAGAGCTCAAGAAACAATATCCTGGGTACCCATTATGTTGGCAAGATGCTTAGCAAGCTTATTAACTTTATCTTGTTTGGCGCTTAAATCCTCAAGCGCTTGCTATTGCACCAGAAAGTATGCATCTGAATTCTGCAGGGACTTCCTCAGTCCTTTGGCTTCTTGCTGCAACACAGCTGACTGATGCTTTTCAGCTTGTAGCTAAGACTGAAGAAGCCGAAGTGATTCAGGCAGCGAGTTCGAAGAGCTTGTGCCAGCGGTAGTGGCCAGTAACTCGAACACTACATCAAGATAGGACTTTTGGGTTGTCTCATTGTCGTCAAGATAGTTTTCATCAGCTTTCTTGGAGACCAACAGGGATGTCTCGTTATCTTGAACCTTATCTTCATTACTTCCTTTACCATTGCATAGCGGGGTACTCTTCTCCAATATTTCTTCTGCATTCTAAAAAAGAAACAAGCAGACACATCACAGGTTTACCATGTTGTATACGAAACTCATTTTGGTAAATCAGTTCAGTAGTAAAGTGGACATGATAACAACATGAAACAAACATATATCTATGTACCATGGTCACTGTATGGTCTATATCATTCTTGTTTTTGTTGCCAAATAAATATAGAGACACACTTCAAATAATATATGTTTAAGACAAAGCAGAATAGACATAATATAAGTGTGGGAAACTACAGAGCAATAACAACACTTGTAATGTGCATGACATGAGAACATAACTGTTTATTCAATTGAAACTGAAATCAACATAGAGCAAGTTACAATAGCAAACCATTTAAAGAAACAGGTTTAAAACATACCTATTGCACCATTGGAGTTTCAATTCCATCCTTCAAATTTGAAAATAGTTGGTATGAGTAAATACAGTGATGCAAGAGCAAAGGAGTATGAACCATAGCTATAGAACCTGACCTGAGAACAATTCTTCTTCTGCTTAAGGCATAGAGTTGGGATTGGGAGTGGTGGTCCTCATGCTTTGGGCACTGCAGTTCCCTTACTAACTGCTCGTGTTTGGGTGCTCTGTGGTGGAGACAGTGATGTGTCAACTGGAACTGGGTTACTACCTGCTGGTGTAGGAGTTAGAAGGGGTGTAGCTGGTTCTCTATCCAACTGGGTAGGGGCACAATCTGCGAGAGTCTGGGTTATGTGTAGTGGGGATGGTTCTTGGGCAAGTACAATCGTGGTTCTATCTTCATCGACTAGCAGCACTATCTTTTCTGAAGACCGTGTTATTACTCCCTTAGATACTGCCATCATCCTCTCCAATTCAAATGGATGATAAACAAGAAAAGTAATTGAATGTACAGACATTGTATGATAGACAGGTGCAATGGATAGTGGGGAATAAAAGAAGGCATGGAATAATTCACATTTATGTTGTCTAACCAAACAAGATAGCATGACACAATTTCACATATATGATGGCTAACTAAACAGGATAGCATGACACAATTTCACATATATGATGGCTAACTAAGAAGGATGGAAAGACATAGTTCAAAATATGATGACTATGTAAACAGGATGACATGATATAACTATATAATGTATTTATTAAATAGGTTGGCATGCCATAATTCACATACATGCCGCCTATATGATGTCTTTATCAAATGGCTTCGCATGCCAAAATTCAAATAGATGTTGTCTATGTAAACATGATGGCATGATATAATTCAAATATATGATTTATATAATAAGCAAGTAAGCAGATGGCAATCACATATATGATGTAAAAACTAAGCAATGCAAGACAACATGCATGACATGAGTAATATAACCCTGCCAAGTTTGAGCATATACCTCAGGGGGGAAATAGGACTGGTCATCTGTCTCTGAATCCTCCTTTGAGGAGCTATCTATAACCAGCAAGATGTCTGCTTTAGCAGGTAGCATTGTCTGCTCTGAATACCTTGTTTTCACTCCAGATACTTCCATCACCGCTTCAAATGGCTGATGCACAGGAAGAGTAGTTCAATATACAAACATTGTCGACAAATGGAACACGTAATACAAAAAAAGGGTAGCATGATATAATTCACATATATAATGATTGGCTAAACAACATGGCATTGCATAGTTCACATATATAATGCCTTGCAACAAGATAGCATTGCATAATTCACATATATAATGTCTTGAAACAAGATGGCATTGCATAATTCACATATATGGTAATTAGACACTAAACATGTGGCATTCACACAAATCATGTCTAAACTAAGCAAATGACATAGCAATGCAAGACACCATACGCACGATATGAGCAACATAACCCTGCCAAGTTAGAGCATACACCTTGAGGGGAAATAGGACTGGTCATCTGTCTCTGAATCCTCCTCTGAGGAGCTATCCATAACCAGCGAGATATGCGCTTCGTCAGATAACATAGTCTGCTCTAAAGACCTTGTTTTCACTCTAGAATTTTCCATCACCGTGTGAAATGGCTGATGCATACAAAGAGTAGTTGAATGTACTAACATTGTTGACAAATGTAATACGTAGTGAAAAAAAGGATGGCATGATAAAATTCACATATAAGATTACTAGCTAAGCAGGATGGCATTGCAAAATTCACATATATGATACCTGACTAAACAAGATGGCGTTGCATAATTCACATATACGATAAAGAAACTAATTAGATGACATTCACACAAAGCATGTATTAACTAAGCAGATGCCATATTTGATGTATAAAGTAAGCAATGCTAGGCACCATATGCATGATATTACCAACATCAGCATGCCAAGTTAGAGCGAAGACCTCAGGGGGTAAATAGGAGTGGTCTTCTCCTTCTGAATCCCCCTCAGAACATTTGTCTTCCTCTTGATTACAATCCGAAATGGATGGAGGGGGGCTGCCTTTGCGCCCACCACGGAGCGACGTCTGCATGAAATTTGATTTCCACGCAAGGCTCATCTGTTTTGCTCTACATGTTCAGTTTCATTGTGTACAGTAACTAACATGCATAGGAATAGAACATAGTGAGATTATGTAAGGAGTGCATGCAAAAATCCAGAGTGATGGTAGCAACCCGGGGATAGACCCAAAACCAATGATAGCAGGCAGATAAAGGCTTCAGTTAAAAAATACATATAATGGCTTCTTTACTGTTTGTTTTCCACCCAACATGAAACTCATAGTAGACACCAGAGATTAACCAGATAGTAGATAGATACTATTGTTTGTGGCCCCGATATGTACCCCACAACCATTTAAAAACTCAAGTTTGAGCATTAGCTTGGAGCTGACTCAGAGTCTAATCGGTGAACAAGACGATAAAGTAGCATGTAATATTAAGCGATGCATAACGTAAGCAGACACGAAAGAGTGCGACCTCTCTTGCGGACCCATGTAGTCCTCGAGGTCATCTGCTTAGTTGATGATGGTAATGCAGTTATCGTGGCTGCTGGGGGCGGGGAAGAAGATCTGCGGCGGAGAAAGACAGTCTGGAAGGCGGATCCATGCTGTGGTGAACCCTTCCGTCGCTGGAGCAGCTGAGCTGGGGTGGAACACAGCGCAGCAAGAGCGGGACAAACCACACAAGGTTTTCTTTGACACATATCTGTAACAGAAGTAATTGGGTAAGGGCTTGTTTAAATTTGAGGATTCCAACAATGCAGGGATTGGAAATACACAAGAATAGGATAGGAATGCATGTGAAAAATAGAGAATTTAAAAACACATGATTTCTGCCAATCTAGGTGTTTGGTTCACAAGAATGGGAAGATCACATGATGCAAAGAAGCATGGTGAGATTAAGTCAAACCACAAGAAAATGTACGGTTATAATGCTATTATGCTACTATCTCTTAGTCTTGTGCTTCATGAATAGGAATTTGAAAAGGAGGACAAGTGGATATTAAAATTCCTATGGTTTTTCTTTCAAGGAGACACTAAAGGAACAAATCCTACAGTTTTCCTTTGCTCCATTCCTTTGAACCAAATGCAAGAATAGTAGTACCATATGAAAGTTTCCAATTCCTATGTTTTTCCTTTAGTTTTCCTTTCAAGTAGTGGCGATTCTAGTAGGCAGGCTTGAGTAGGGAATAGCCTACACTCAAAAAATGTTTTTGTGCTACTTCTACTACTTTGGACCCAGACCATTGCCCTACTAGCTCAACTCCTAGGCCCATCTACAAATGCACAGCTCAAACGCGCAGAGATAAATTATGATGGCGTTCAAGAGAGTCCATCACGGATAGCTAAGTTGCCTGGTACCTCACTGCTGGTCATATAGTAGGAGAAACTAATCGTATTTCACGTTACTACGTGTGCTTAGTGGACAATATATATAACATGTAGAGTAAAAAAGAGATGCAACAAGTGTACAACCTCTTTGGCGAAGCCATGTCAATCTCAGTGTGATTGGGTTGGTCGGTGAGGATGCTCCGGCTGATTTGGCTGTCAGAGGAGTGGAAGAAGATCTTAGGCGTATGGATATGGAGCCCGGGGTACCGCTCCACTGTGATGGAGGGTTTTGTTGTTGGAGCAACTCCGGCGAGTTGTACGATGGCGAGGCTGAAGCAGGACAAGAGATACAACGTTAACCTGAGTGGAATTCTAATAGCATCTCCAATAGATGATGTAAAATATATAACCACAAAGTGCTAGATGTAAAATACATCAACCGCTCGTCTCTGAACTTAACTGTCAAAACTGAATTTAACTTTCGAAACTGAGTTTAACTGTCAAAACTGAATTTTGTTGTCGAACTGAATTTTACTATCGAAACTGAATGCACTAGTAGCAGAAAAGCAGTAGCAGCGCCAGGAGCAGTAATGCGTGCGAGAGCCAAGGCAGCTTGTCGTGTAGCAACATCTCGGGTAGCAGCTGCAGGGGCTCCAGGGAGAGCAGCATCTGCTGCTCGTGCAGCAGCAGTGCGTGCAACAGTAGAGCAGCAGGCAGAGTCGACTGACTTTTTCATCTCTGGTCAGTCGATTTTCCAGCCGTTGGATACGAAATCAAGGGCATGCAGTTCATCTTCAACCTCCACCCCCTAAGCCGTTAGCCACCACCGGACAAACCACCCCGAAACCACTCCCCACCACCGGTCTGCTGCCGCCCCGGCCATCCCTCTTGGCCCTCCGCGTCGAGCTTTTGCTCTGGCGATCCCCATGCCACCGCCCCACTGATACTTCTCCGTCGTATCTATAATTTTTGATTGTTCCATGCCAATATTCTACAACTTTCATATACTTTTGGCAACTGTTTATACTATTTTTTGGGACTAACATATTGATCCAGTGCCCAGTGCTAGTTCCTGTCTGTTGCATGTTTTATGTTTCACGGAAACCCCATATCAAACGGAGTCCAAACGGGATAAAAACGGAAAGAGAATTATTTTGTAATATTTGTGATGTTTGGCAAGTAAAATCAACGAGAGACGGTGCTCGAGGTGGCCACGAGACAGGGGCCCACACCCAATCTAGGTGGGTGCGCCCCCACCCTCCTGGGCCCCTCGTAAGGCGGTTGATGCCCTTGTTTGGCCGCAAGAAAGCTAATTTTTGGAAAAATATCTAGGCGAAGGTTTCAATCCAATGGGAGTTACGGATTTCCGGATATAAAAGAAACGGTGCGAGGGCAGAATTCCAGAACGCATAAACAGAGAGAGACAGAGAGATAGATCCAATCCCGGAGGGGCTCTCGCCCCTCCCACGCCATGGGAGCCCAGGACCAGAGGGGAAACCCTTCTCCCATCTAGGGAGGAGGTCAAGGAAGAAGAAGAAAAAGGGGGGCTCTCTCCCCTTGCTTCCGATGGCACTGGAACGCCGCCGGGGGCCATCATCATCACCGCCATCTTCACTAACACCTCCATCATCTTCACCAACATCTCCATCACCTTCCTCCATCTATATTCAGCGGTCCACTCTCCCGCAACCCTCTATACCCTCTACTTAAACATGGTGCTTTATGCTTCATATTATTATCCAATGATGTGTTGCCATCCTATGATGTCTGAGTAGATTTTTGTTGTCCTATCGGTGATTGATGAATTGCTATGATTGGTTTGAGTTGCATGTTTTATTATTGGTGTTGTCCTATGGTGCTCTC
This sequence comes from Triticum dicoccoides, assembly GCF_002162155.2. Classification (NCBI taxonomy): domain Eukaryota; kingdom Viridiplantae; phylum Streptophyta; class Magnoliopsida; order Poales; family Poaceae; genus Triticum; species Triticum dicoccoides. The sequence continues at coordinate 169,878,116 of NC_041387.1, read as the reverse complement.
CGTGTTGCGCAAGTGTGAGGGATCCCCACTGTAGGGTTTGCAATATGTTCATGATTTGCTTATGGTGGGTGGCGTGAGTGACAGAAGCACAGACCCGAGTAAGTAGGTTGCTTGCGTATGGGATAAAGGGGACTTGATACTTTAATGCTATGGTTGGGTTTTACCTTAATGATCTTTAGTAGTTACGGATTCTTTATAGAGTTCCAATTATAAGTGCATATGATCCAAGAAGAGAAAGTATGTTAGCTTATGCCTCTCCCTCAAATAGAATTGCAATAGTGATTATCGGTCTAGTAACATAGTCAATTGCTTAGGGACAATTTCACAACTCCTACCACCACTTTTCCACACTCGCTATATTTACTTTATTGCTTCTTTATCTAAACAACCCCTAGTTTATATTTACGTGCTCTTTATTATCTTGCAAACCTATCCAAAAACACCTACAAAGTACTTCTAGTTTCATACTTATTCTAGGTAAGGCGAACACTAAGCGTGCGTAGAGTTGTATCAGGGGCAGATAGGGCTTGAGAGAATATTTGTTCTACCTTTAGCTCCTCGTTGGGTTTGACACTCTTACTTATCGAAAGAGGCCACAGTTATCCCATACACTTGTGGGTTATCAAGACCTTTTTCTTGCGCCGTTGCCGGGGAGTCATAGCGTGGGGTGAATATTCTTGTGTGTGCTTGTTTGCTTTATCACTAAGTAATTTTTATTTGCTGTTCTTAGTTATTTTATATCTTTAGTTATGGGTAGGAAACGCAAAATACCAAAAAAAAGATAGTTGTACCTACTGAACCAATGGTTGAAGAACCATTCAAAATTTATTACACTCCTGAAGCTTTTTACTTGGATCATCTTCGATCCCTTTGTGGTTGTGCTGAAACCCCCACTAGCTTAGTTGAGGGAAAATCTTTAGATGAGCATGCTTGTTATGTGCGACACCGTATATCTGAAAAAGGGAAACTTTTACTAGATCAGATTCATCATTTGCAATGCTATGCTGGGACTTTATGTGAATTATATGATGTTACTTGTTGATCTGAAAACCCTAAGAAACACCTTCCCTACCAATGTGAGTTTAGTGATAATGGAATCATATCTTCATATGCTAAGGGTGTTTATAATTACTATGATGTTCAACAAATTGAAGAATTTGTTGCTTTTAAGGGTGCTTATGAAATTGCTTCTTTGATTGAAAAGTATGATGCTACTCTCTACAAATCTGAAAATTTTGCCATACTTTAATATTGCTATGATAATTATGCTTCTAATGCCTATGTTAAACTATATATTGAGGACTACTCCACTGTCCAAGAAGAGACTAATATTTTGCAGGAGTCTATGGAAGAAGAAATTGATGAAACTGTGAGCTCATTGGATGAAAAAGATGACGAGGAGAGCGAAGAACAAAAGGAGGAAGAGCGGATTAGCTACCCGTGCCCACCTTCTAATGAGAGTAACTCTTCAACTCATACATTGTTTAATTTCCCTTTGTGCTTACCGAAGGATGATTGCTATGATAATTGTTATGATCCCGTTGATTCTCTTGAAATACCCCTTTTTGATGATGCTTGCTATGCTTGTGGCCAAGATGCCAATATGAATTATGCTTATGGAGATGAGCTTGCTATAGTTCCTTATGTTAAACATGAAGTTGTTCCTATTGCACCCACGCATGATAGTTCTATTATCTTTTTGAATTCTCCCAACTACACTATATCAGAGAAGTTTGTGCTTATTAAGGATTATATTGATGGGTTGCCTTTTACCATTGCACATGATGATTTTGATGAATGTAATATGCATGTGCTTGCTGCTCCTACTTGCAATTATTATGAGAGAGGAACTACATCTCCGCCTCTTTATGTTTCCAACACGATAGAATTGCAAGAAACTGCTTATACTATGCATTGGCCTTTACTATGTGTGCATGAATTGTTCTTTTATGACATGCCGATGCATAGAAGACTTCGTTTTTGCATGATATATGTTACTTTGTGCTCACTACTAAATTACAAATCATTGTTAATTAAAATTGGCTTTGATATACCTTGGGATCCGGGTGGATCCATTACTTAAGCACTATATGCCTAGCTTAATGGCTTTAAAGAAAGCGCTGCAAGGGAGACAACCCAGAAGTTTTAGAGAGTCATTTATTTCTGTTGCATTCTTTCATATAGTTTAAAAACAAAAATAATAAAGAGGGGAACCTAAATCTTTTCAAAAAGGAAAGTGAAAGTGAGAGAGACAAGCATTGTTGAAGTGGGAGCTAGCTTTGAACTTTGTTCATGCTCATGGAAACTTTGTGAATCTTGATTACAGAAACTTTTCAACAAAAATAATTATCCCCTTGTACAATTCCATTGTATTATAAAAATAATGTGCTAAGGTTTGCCTTTAGGATGTTTACAATGCTTGTTGGTTTGTATGGTGTAGAACAGAAACTTTAGCTGTAGTGTGCGATTTTACATTTTTTACTGGAACGTCAAATGGTTCTGATTCTTTTTGTACTGTATATCTATACAATTTTTTTATTTTTCCTAATTTTTGTAGAATTGTTGGGGTACCAGAAGTATGTTGAATGTTCAGATTGCTACAGACTGTTCTGTTTTTGACAGATTCTATTTTTGATGCATAGTTTGCTTGTTTTGATGAAACTATCAATTTATATCAGTGGATTAAGCCATGGAAAAGCTATATTACAGTAGACAAAATGCAAAAACAAAATATGAATTGGTTTTCTACAGTACTTAGAGTAGTGATTTGCTTTATTATACTAACGGATCTTATAGAGTTTTCTGTTGAAGTTTTGTGTGGATGAAGTGTCTAATCGAGGAGGTCTCGATATGAGGAAAAGGAAGAGAGGCAAGAGCTCAAGATTGGGGATGCCCAAGTCACCCCAAGTAAATATTCAAGGAGAATCAAGCGTCTAAGCTTGGGTATGCCCCGTAAGGCATCCCCTCTTTCTTCAACAAGTATCGGTATGTTTTCGGATTCGTTTCGTTCATGTGATATGTGCAAGTCTTGGAGCGTATTTTGCATTTAGTTTTCACTTTTCTTTTATGCACCATGCTGGTATGAGATAGTCCTTGGTTGATTTATAGAATTCTCATTGCACTTCACTTAAATCTTTTGAGTATGGCTTTATAGAATGCTTCATGTGCTTCACTTATATCATTGAAGTTTGGATTGCCTGTTTCTCTTCACATAGAAAACCGCCATTTGTAGAATGCTCTTTTGCTTCACTTATATTTGTTAGAGCGTGGGCATATATTTTGTAGAAAGAATTAAACTCTCTTGCTTCACTTATATCTATTTAGAGAGATGACAGGAATTGGTCATTCACATGGTTAGTAATAAAATCCTACATAAACTTGTGGATCACTGAATATGATATGTTTGATTCCTTGCAATAGTTTTGCGATATAGTGATGATAATATGTGGGAGGTACTGGTAGATGGTTGTGTTTAGTAAGGATGTTGGTGTTAATGTTTGTGATTCCCGAGGCATGCACGTATGGTCTATTAACTATGTAACCAAATTGGCGCGCATTGTATTTTGATTGTTTATCTTTGCGTGAAGGTCGGGGGCGCGCGATGGTTAACTCCTACCAACCTCCCCTAGGAGTATGCGTGTAGTACTTTGTTTCCAGGGCTTTTAAATTTTTGCAATAAGTATGTGAGTTTTTTATGACTAATGTTGAGTCCATGGATTATACGCACTTTTACCTTTCCATCATTGCTAGCCTCTTCGGTACCATGCATTGCCCTTTCTCACCTTGAGAGTTGGTGCAAACTTCGCCGGTGCATCCAAAACCCGTGATATGATACGCTCTATCACACATAAACCTCCCTATATCTTCCTCAAAACAGCCACCATACCTACCTATCATGGCATTTCCATAGCCATTCCGAGATATATTGCCATGCAACTTCCATCATCATCATATACATGACTTGAGCATTCATTGTCATATTGCTTTGCATGATCGTAAGATAGCTAGCATGACATTTTCATGGCTTGTCCATTTTTTTGATGTTATTGCTACGCTAGATCATTGCACATCCCGGTACACCGCCGGAGGCATTCATATAGAGTCATATCTTTGTTCTAGTATCGAGTTGTAATGTTGAGTTGTAAGTAAATAAAAGTGTGATGATCATCATTATAGAGCATTGCCCCATGAAAAAAAAGAAAAAAAAGGAAAGGCCAAAGAAGCCTAAATAAAAAAGGGGGCCAAAGAAGCCCACCCAGAAAAAAGAAGAAAAAGAAAAAAAAGAAAAAGAAAAGGGGCAATGTTACTATCCCTTTTCCACACGTGTGCTTCAAAGTAGCACCATGTTCTTCATATAGAGAGTCTCCTCTATTGTCACTTTCATATACTAGTGGGAATTTTCATTATAGAACTTTGCTTGTATATTCCAATGATGGTCTTCCTCAAATGCCCTAGGTCTTCATGAGCAAGCAAGTTGGATGCACACCCACTTAGTTTCCAGTTTGAGCTTTCATACACTTATAGCTCTTAGTGCATCCGTTGCATGGCAATCCCTACTCCTCGCATTGACATCAATTGATGGGCATCTCCATAGCCCGTTGATTAGCCACGTCGATGTGAGACTTTCTTCCTTTTTGTCTTCTCCTCATAACCTCCACCATCATATTGTATTCCACCCATAGTGCTATATCCATGGCTCACGCTCATGTATTGCCTGAGAGTCGAAAAAGTTTGAGAATACTAAAGTATGAAACAATTGCTTGGCTGACACTGGGATAGGCATGAGGGGTACCTTGTGTTAAGAAAAGGGAGCATACAAGACTATATGATTTTGTAGGGATAACATTCTGGAAGCATTGATATTTTGAAAGACATGATTGTTTATTGGGATGCCCTAAGTATTATTGTTTTTATGTCAAATGATAGACTATTGCTTTGAATCACTCGTGTCTTAATATTCATGCCATGATTAGATATATGATCAAGATTATGCTAGGTAACATTCCACATCAAAAATTATCTTTTTTATCATTTATCTACTCGAGGAAGAGCGAGAATTAAGCTTGGGGATGCTGATACGTCTCCATCACATCTATAATTTTTGATTGTTCCATGCCAATATTCTACAACTTTCATATACTTTTGGCAACTGTTTATACTATTTTATGGGACTAACATATTGATCCAGTGCCCAGTGCCAGTTCCTGTCTGTTGCATGTTTTATGTTTTGCAGAAACCCCAGATCAGACGAAGTCCAAACGGGATAAAAATGGACAGAGAATTATTTCGGAATATTTGTGATTTTTGGGAAGTAAAATCAACACGAGACGGTGCTCGAGGTGGCCACAAGACAGGGGCCCACGCCCACTCCAGGTGGGCGCGCCCCCACCCTCCCGGGCCCCTCGTAAGGCGTTTGATGCCCTTCTTTGGCCGCAAGAAAGCTAATTTTTGGAAAAAGATCTGGGTGAAGGTTTCAATCCAATCGGAGTTACGGATCTCCGGATATAAAAGAAACGGCGTTAGGGTAGAATTCCAGAACGCAGAAACAGAGAGAGACAGAGAGATAGATCCAATCACGGAGGGGCTCTCGCCCCTCCCACGCCATGGGAGCCAAGGACCAGAGGGGAAACCCTTCTCCCATATAGGGAGGAGGTCAAGGAAGAAGAAGAAGAAGAAGGGGGCTCTCTCCACCTTGCTTCCGGTGGCGCTAGGACGCTGCTGGGGGCCATCATCATCACCGCCATCTTCACCAACACCTCCATCATATTCACCAAGATCTCCATCACCTTCCTACATCTATATTCAGCGGTCCACTCTTCCGCAACCCGCTGTACCCTCTACTTAAACATGGTGCTTTATGCTTTATATTATTATCCAATGATGTGTTGCCATCCTATGATGTCTGAGTAGATTTCCGTTGTCCTATCGGTGATTGATGAATTGCTATGATTGGTTTGAGTTGCATGTTTTATTATTGGTGCCGTCCTATGGTGCTCTCCGTGTCGCGCAAGCGTGAGGGATCCCCGCTGTAGGGTTTGCAATATGTTCATGATTTGCTTATAGTGGGTGGCGTGAGTGACAGAAGCACATACCCAAGTAAGTAGGTTGTTTGCGTATGGGATGAAGGGGAATTGATATTTTAACGCTATGGTTGGGTTTTACCTTAATGATCTTTAGCAGTTGCGGATGCTTGCTAGAGTTCCAATTATAAGTGCATATGATCCAAGAAGAGAAAGTATGTTAGTTTATGCCTCTCCCTCAAATAGAATTGCAATAGTGATTATCGGTCTAGTAACATAGTCAATTGCTTAGGGACAATTTCACAACTCCTACCACCACTTTTCCACACTCGCTATATTTACTTTATTTCTTCTTTATCTAAACAACCCCTAGTTTATATTTACATGCTCTTTATTATCTTGCAAACCTATCCAACAACACCTACAAAGTACTTCTAGTTTCATACTTGTTCTAGGTAAGGCGAACACTAAGCGTGCGTAGATTCGTATCAGTTGCAGATAGGGCTTGAGAGAATATTTGTTCTACCTTTAGCTCCTCATTGGGTTCGACACTCTTACTTATCGAAAGAGGCTACAATTATCCCCTACACTTGTGGGTTATCACCCACCACCGTCGGCGACCACCGCCCCCACCCTGAATCCTAAGATAGATTGTGCGGTACTGTTGGAAATATGCCCTAGAGGCAATAATAAATTAGTTATTATTATATTTCCTTGTTCATGATAATCGTTTATTATCCATGCTATAATTGTATTGATAGGAAACTCAGATACATGTGTGGGTACATAGACAACACCATGTCCCTAGTAAGCCTCTAGTTGACTAGCTCGTTGATCAATAGATGGTTACGGTTTCCTGACCATGGACATTGGATGTTGTTGATAACGGGATCACATCATTAGGAGAATGATGTGATGGACAAGACCCAATCCTAAGCCTAGCACAAAGATCGTGTAGTTCGTATGCTAAAGCTTTTCTAATGTCAAGTATCTTTTCCTTAGACCATGAGATTGTGCAACTCCCGGATACCGTAGGAATGCTTTGGGTGTACCAAACGTCACCACGTAACTGGGTGCTATAAAGGTGCACTACAGGTATCTCCGAAAGTGTCTATTGGGTTGGCACGAATCGAGACTGGGATTTGTCACTCCGTGTAAATGGAGAGGTATCTCTGAGCCCACTCGGTAGGACATCATCATAATGTGCACAATGTGACCAAGGGGTTGATCACGGGATGATGTGTTATGGAACGACTAAAGAGACTTGCCAGTAACGAGATTGAACAAGGTATCAGCATACCGACGATCGAATCTCGGGCAAGTACAATATCGCTAGACAAAGGGAATTGTATACGGGATTGATTGAGTCCTTGACATCGTGGTTCATCCGATGAGATCATCGTGGAACATGTGGGAGCCAACATGGGTATCCAGATCCCACTGTTGGTTATTGACCGGAGAACGTCTCGGTCATGTCTGCATGGTTCCCGAACCCGTAGGGTCTACACACTTAAGGTTTGATGACGCTAGGGTTATAAAGGAATTTTGTATGTGGTTACCGAATGTTGTTCGGAGTCCCGGATGAGATCCCGGACATCACGATGAGTTCCGGAATGGTCCGGAGGTAAAGATTTATACATGGGAAGTCCTGTTTTGGTCACCGGAAAAGTTTCGGGTTTTATCGGTAACGTACCGGGACCACCGGGAGGGTCCCGGGGGTCCACCAAGTGGGACCACCATCCCCAGAAGGCTGCATGGGCCAAGTGTGGGAGGGGACCAGCCCCAGGTGGGCTGGTGCGCCCCCCCCACAAGGGCCCAAGGCGCCTAGGGTTTGGGGAGGGGGGCGCCCCCACCTAACTTGGGGGGCAAGTTTCCCCTCTCCCCCCCCTTGGCCGCACCCTAGATGGGTTTTGGGCTGGCCGCCGCCCCTAGGGGTGGAACCCTAGGTGGGGGCGCAGCTCTCCCTCTCCCCCTATATATACTTGAGGACTTTGGGGCTGCCAACACATGAGTTTCACCTCTCCCTGGCGCAGCCCTACCTCTCTCCATCCTCCTCTCCCATGGTGCTTGGCGAAGCCCTGCAGGATTGCCACACTCCTCCATCACCACCACGCCGTTGTGCTGCTGCTGGACGGAGTCTTCCTCAACCTCTCCCTCTCTCCTTGCTGGATCAAGGCATGGGAGACGTCACCGGGCTGTACGTGTGTTGAACGCGGAGGTGTCGTCCGTTCGGCACTAGGATCTCCGGTGATTTGGATCACGATGAGTACGACTCCTTCAACCCCGTTCTCTTGAACGCTTCCTCTTAGCGATCTACAAGGGTATGTAGATGCACTTTCCTTCCCCTCGTTACTGGTTTCTCCATAGATAGATCTTGGTGACACGTAGGAAAATTTTGACATTCTGCTACGTTCCCCAATAGTGGCATCATGAGCTAGGTTTATTGCGTAGATTCTTTGCACGAGTAGAACGCAAAGTAGTTATGGGCGTTGATTTTGTTCAATATTCTTACCGTTACTAGTCCAATCTTGTTTCGACGGTATTGTGGGATGAAGCGGCCCGGACCGACCTTACACGTACACTTACGTGAGACAGGTTCCACCGATTGACATCCACTTGGTGCATAAGGTGGCTAGCGGGTGCCAGTCTCTCCCACTTTAGTCGGAACGGATTCGATGAAAAGGGTCCTTATGAAGGGTAAATAGCAATTGGCATATCACGTTGTGGTTTTGCGTAGGTAAGAAACGTTCTTGCTAAAAACCCATAGCAGCCACGTAAAACATGCAAACAACAATTAGAGGACGTCTAACTTGTTTTTGCAGGGTATGCTATGTGATGTGATATGGCCAAGAAGAATGTGATGAATGATATGTGATGTATGAGATTGATCATGTTCTTGTAATAGGAATCACGACTTGCATGTCGATGAGTATGACAACCGACAGGAGCCATAGGAGTTGTCTTAATTTATTGTATGACTTGCGTGTCATTAAACAACGCCATGTAATTACTTTTACTTTATTGCTAACCGGTAGCCATAGTAGTAGAAGTAATAGTTGGCGAGACAATTTCATGAAGACACGATGATGGAGATCATGATGATGGAGATCATGGTGTCATGCCGGTGATGATGATGATCATGGAGCCCCGAAGATGGAGATCAAAAGGAGCAAAATGATATTGGCCATATCATGTCACTATTTGATTGCATGTGATGTTTATCATTATTATACATCTTATTTTCTTAGAACGACGGTAGTAAATAAGATGATCCCTCATTAAAATTTCAAGAAAGTGTTCCCCCTAACTGTGCACTGTTGCGAAAGTTCGTCGTTTCGAAGCACCACGTGATGATCGGGTGTGATAGATTCTCACGTTCACATACAACGGGTGTAAGCCAGATTTACACACGCGAAACACTTAGGTTAACTTGACGAGCCTAGCATGTACAGACATGGCCTCAGAACACAAGAGACCGAAAGGTCAAGCATGAGTCGTATGGAGGATACGATCAACATGAAGATGTTCACCGATGATGACTAGTCCATCTCACGTGATGATCGGACATGGCCTAGTTAACTCGAATCATGTAATCACTTAGATGACTAGAGGGATGTCTGTCTGAGTGGGAGTTCATTAGATGAACTTAATTATCCTGAACATAGTCAAAAGCCCTTTGCAAATTATGTCATAGCTCGCGCTTTAGTTCTACTGTTTTAGATATGTTCCTAGAGAAAATATAGTTGAAAGTTGACAGTAGCGATTATGCGATCAGTAGAAAGCTCATGTCCTTAATGCACCGCTCAGTGTGCTGAACCCCAAACGTCGTCTGTGGATGTTGCGAACATCGGACATACACGTTTTGATAAGTACGTGATAGTTCAGTTAAAACGGTTTAGAGTTGATGCACCAAAGACGTTTTCAAAACATCGCGGAACATATGAGATGTTTCGAGGGCTGAAATTGGGATTTCAGGCTCGTTCCCACGTCAAGAGGTATAAGACCTCCGACGATTTTCTTAGCCTGCATAATAAGGGAGAAAAGCTAAATCTTGAGCTTGTGCTCAGATTGCCTGAGTACAACAATCACTTGAATCGAGTAGGAGTTGATCTTCCAGATGAGATAGTGATGTTTCTCCAAAGACATTGCCACCAAGCTACTAGAGCTTCGTGATGAACTATAACATAACAGGGATAGATATAATGATCCATGATCTATTCGCAATGTTCGACACCGCGAATATAGAAATCAAGAAGGAGCATCAATTGTTGATGGTTAGTGAAACCACTAGTTTTAAGAAGGGCAAGGGCAAGAAGGGATACTTCATGAAACGGCAAATTAGTTGCTGCTCCAGTGAAGAAACCCAAGGTTGAACCCAAACCCGAGACTAAGTGCTTCTGTAATAAGGGGAACAACCACTGGAGCAGAATTACCCTAGATACTTGGTAGATGAGAAGGCTGGCGAGGTCGATAGAAGTATATTGGATATACATTATGTTAATGTGTACTTTACTAGTACTCCTAGTAGCACCAGGGTATTAGATACCGGTCTGGTTGCTAAGTGTTAGTAACTCGAAATAAAAGAGCTACGAAATAAACGGAGACTAGTTAAAGGTGAGATGATGATGTGTGTTGGAAGTGTTTCCCAGGTTGATGTGATCAAGCATCGCCTGCTCCGTCTACCATCGAGATTGGTGTTAAACCTAAATAATTGTTATTTGGTGTTTGCGTTGAGCATAGACATGATTGGATTATGTCTATCGCAATACTGTTATTCATGTAAGGAGAATAATGGTTACTCTATTTATTTGAATAATACCTTCAATGGTCTTGCACCTAAAAGAATAGTTCATTGAATCTCGATCGTAGTGATACACATTTTCATGCCAAAAGATATAAGATAGTAATGATAGTACCACTTACTTGTGGCACTGCCATGTAAGTCATATTGGTATAAAACGCATGAAGAAGCTCCATGTTGATGGATCTTTGGACTCACTCGTTTTTGAAAAGTTTGAGACATGCGAGCCATGTCTATTGGTGTATACGCATGAAGAAACTCCATGCAGATGGATCGTTTGGACTCACTTGATTTTGAATCGCTTGAGAAATGCAAATCATACCACATGGGCAAGATGACTGACAAGCCTTGTTTTCAGTAAAATGGAACAAGATAGCAACTTGTTGGAAGTAACACATTTTGATGTGTGCAGTCCAATGAGTGCTGAGGCATGCAGTGAATATCGTTATGTTCTTACTTCACGGATGATTTAAGTAGATACTGAGTATATTTACTTGATGAAACACAAGTCTAAATTATTGAATGGTTCAAGTAATTTCAGAGTGAAGTTGAAGATCATCGTGACAAGAGGATAAAATGTCTATGATATGATCATAGAGATGAGTATCTGAGTTACGAGCTTTGGCACGCAATTAAGACATTGTGGAAATTGTTTCACAATTAATACCACCTGGAACACCATAATGTGATGGTGTGTCCGAACATCATATTTGCACCCTATTGGATATAGTGCATACCATGATGTATCTTATCGAATTACCACTATCGTTCATGGGTTAGGCATTAGAGACAACCACACTCACTTTAATAGGGCACCACGTAATTCCGTTGAGACGATAGCGTTTGAACTATGGTTTGGAGAAACCTAAGTTGTCGTTTCTTAAAAGTTTGTGGCTGCGACGCTTATGTGAAAAAGTTTCATCGTGATAAGCTCAAACCCAAAAACGGATAAATACATATTCATAGGATACCCAAAATAGTTGGGTATACCTCCTATCTCAGATCTGGAAGCAAAAGTAATTGTTTCTAGAAACGGTTCCTTTCTCGAGGAAAAGTTTCTCTCGAAAGAATTGAGTGGGAGGATGGTGGAGACTTAATGAGGTTATTGAACCATCACTTCAACCAGTGTGTAGCAGGGCACAGGAAGTTGTTCATGTGGCACCTACACCAATTGAAGCGGAAGCTGATGATAGTGATCATGATGCTTCGGATCAAGTCACTACCGAGCCTCGTGGGTCGACAAGGACGCGTACTACTTCAGAGTGGTACGCAATCCTGTCTTAGAGGTCATGTTGCTAGACAACAATGAACCTACGAGCTATGGAGAAGCGATGGTGGGACTGGATTCTGGCGAATGGCCCGAGGCCATAAAATCCGAGAGAGGATCCATGACTTTGGAAGAATTATTTTATGGTCGTAAGGCCGTTGGGTACAGATGGATTTTAAAAGGAAGACAGACAATGATGGTAAGTATCACCATTAAGAAAGCTCGACTTGTCGTTAAGATGTTTTCCGACAAGTTCAAGGAGTTGACTACAATGAGACTTTCTCACTCGTAGTGATGCTAAGAGTCTGTTGGAATTATATTAGCAAATACTGCATGATTTATGAAATCTTGCAGATAGGATGTCAAAACATTGTTTCCTCGATGATATCCTTGAGGAAAGGTTGTATGTGATACAACCAGAAGGTTTTGTCAATCCTGAAGAACGCTAACAAATATGCAAAGCTCCAGCAATCCTTCTAAGGACTGGAGTAAGCATCTCGGAGTTGGAATGTACGCTTTGATGAGATGATCAAAGATTTTGGGTTTATACAAAGTTTATGAAAAACTTGTATTTCCAAAGAAGTGAGTGGGAGCACTATAGCATTTCTGATGATTATATGTTGTTGACATATTGTTGATCAGAAATGATGTAGAATTTTTGGAAAGCATATAGGGTTATTTGAAAGGTGTTTTTCAATAGAAAATCTGGAATAAGCTGCTTGAACATTGAGCATCAAGATCTATGAGGATAGATCAAAAACGCTAAATGGTACTTTCAAATGAGCACATACCTTGACATGATCTTGAAGGTGTTCAAGAGGGATCAGTCAAAGAAGGAGTTCTTGCCTGAGTTGTAAGGTATGAAGTTAAGACTTAAAGCACGACCATGACAGAATAGAGAGAAACGACGAAGGTCATCCCCTATGCTTAGACGTAGGATCCATAGTATGCTATGCTGTGTACCGCACCTGATGTGTGCCTTGCTACATATCTGGCAAGAGGGTACAAAGGTGATCAAGGAGTGGATAACCAGATGGGGGTCAAAATTATCCTTAGAGGAATAAGGATATTTTTCTCGATTATGGAGGTGATAAAGAGTTCGACGTAAAGGGTTACGTCGATGCAAGCTTTAACACCTATCCGAGTGACTCTGAGTAGGAAACCGGATGCGTATAGTGGAGCAACCATTTGGAATAGCTCCAAGTGGAGTGTGGGAGCACCATTTACAATATGACCTAGAGATTTGCGAAGTACATACGGATCTAAATGTTGCAGACCCGTTGACTAAAACCTCTCTTACAAGCAAAACATGATCAAACCCCAGAACTCATTGAGTCTTAATCACATGATGATGTGAACTAGTTTAGTGACACTAGTAAACTCTTGGATGTTGGTCACATGGCGATGTGACCTGTGAGTGTTAATCACATGGCGATGTGAACTAGATTATTGACTCTAGTGCAAGTGGGAGACTGTTGGAAATATGTCCTAGAGGCAATAATAAATTAGTTATTATTATATTTCCTTGTTCATGATAATCGTTTATTATCCATGCTATAATTGTATTGATAGGAAACTCAGATACATGTGTGGGTACATAGACAACACCATGTCCCTAGTAAGCCTCTAGTTGACTATCTCGTTGATCAATAGATGGTTACGGTTTCCTGACCATGGACATTGGATGTCGTTGATAACAGGATCACATCATTAGGAGAATGATGTGATGGACAATACCCAATCCTAAGCCTAGCACAAAGATCGTGTAGTTCGTATGCTAAAGCTTTTCTAATGTCAAGTATCTTTTCCTTAGACCATGAGATTGTGCAACTCCCGGATACCGTAGGAATGCTTTGGGTGTACCAAACATCACAACGTAACTGGGTGGCTATAAAGGTGCACTACAGGTATCTCCGAAAGTGTCTGTTGGGTTGGCACGAATCGAGACTGGGATTTGTCACTACGTGTAAATGGAGAGGTATCTCTGGGACCACTCGGTAGGACATCATCATAATGTGCACAATGTGACCAAGGGGTTGATCACGTGATGATGTGTTATGGAACGACTAAAGATACTTGCCGGTAACGAGATTGAACAAGGTATGAGCATACCGACGATCGAATCTCAGGCAAGTACAATATCGCTAGACAAAGGGAATTGTATACGGGATTGATTGAGTCCTTGACATCGTGGTTCATCCGATGAGATCATCATGGAACATGTGGGAGCCAACATGGGTATCCAGATCCCGCTGTTGGTTATTGACCGGAGAACGTCTCGGTCATGTCTGCATGGTTCCCAAACCCGTAGGGTCTACACACTTAAGGTTCGATGATGCTAGGGTTATAAAGGAAGTTTGTATGTGGTTACCGAATGTTGTTCGGAGTCCCGGATGAGATCCCGGTCGTCACGAGGAGTTCCGGAATGGTCCATAGGTAAAGATTTATATATGGGAAGTCCTGTTTTGGTCACCGGAAAAGTTTCGGGTTTTATCGGTAACGTACCGGGACCACCCGGAGGGTCCCGGGGGTCCACCAAATGGGGCCACCATCCCTGGAAGGCTGCATGTGCCAAGTGTGGGAGGGGACCAGCCCCAGGTGGGCTGGTGCGCCCCCCCCACAAGGGCCCAAGGCGCCTAGGGTTTGGGGAGGGGGGCGCACCCACCTAACTTGGGGGGCAAGTTTCCCCTCTCCCCCCCTTGGCCGCACCCTAGATGGGTTTTGGGCTGGCCGCCACCCCTAGGGGTGGAACCCTAGGTGGGGGCGCAGCCCTCCCTCTCCCCCTATATATACTTGAGGACTTTGGGGCTGCCAACACATGAGTTTCACCTCTCCCTGGCGCAGCCCTACCTCTCTCCCTCCTCCTCTCCCGCGGTGCGCCTCCCCTCTCTCCCCCTCTGGCCGCCACCCAGATGGGATCTGGGGGCTGCCGCCACCCCTGGGGAGGGAACCCTAGAGGTGGCGCATCCCTCTCCCCTTCCCCTATATATAGTTGAGGTCTAGGGGCTGCCCAACAGATGAGTTTTCACCTCTCCCTAGCGCAGCCCTACCTCTCTTCCTCCTCCTCTCCCGCGGTGCTTGGCGAAGCCCTGCAGGATTGCCACGCTCCTCCATCACCACCACGCCGTTGTGCTGCTGCTGGACGGAGTCTTCCTCAACATCTCACTCTCTCCTTGCTGGATCAAGGCATGGGAGACGTCGCCGGGCTGTACGTGTGTTGAACGCGGAGGTGCCGTCCGTTCGGCACTAGGATCTCCGGTGATTTGGATCACGATGAATACGACTGATTCAACCCCGTTCTCTTGAACGCTTCTGCTTAGCGATCTACAAGGGTATGTAGATGCACTCTCCTTCCCCTCGTTACTGGTTTCTCCATAGATAGATCTTGGTGATACGTGGGAAAATTTTGAATTTCTGCTACGTTCCCCAATAGGTACCTCTCCGGCGAGCCCCCTCCCCGCTGTGACTGGTTCTTCCTTAACTATGGCGAGCCCCTCCACCCCTTGAAAATCGATTGACCCAAAAGTTGATTCAGTCGACTAAAGTGTAGCTAGATCAGAGTAGAAACGCAAGCAAGAGCAAGAGCGAGAGCAGCAACGCAAGCAAGAGCAAGAGCGAGAGCAGCAGCAAGAGCAAGAGCAGACCAGGCAGGGAACCAAGAGCAAGAGCGCTAGCGAGAGCCAAAGCAGCAACAGTCTACTGATGTGTACATTGCCGCTGAGGGAGCGATGTCGTGGAGGAAGTGGCCGGCGCTGCCGCCGTGGATGGAGCTACGCCATGTCGGCTCGGGACCGAGCGCCGACAGCACCGTGAGATCGAATCAAGAAGAAAATGCAGCGATTAGTGTAGAACCTCTTTGGTGGCGCCGATCAGGACTTAGCTTCATCCAAGTAAATGGTGATGATGATGCTCTTCCAGCGGTGCAGGTGAATACGGCGGTGTCGGAATGGAGGTGGCGCAAAAGACGAGGGAACATTGGGGCAACTCCTTGGAGGTGGAGGACAGGGTGGCTGAACCGGCGGGACGGCGAGATCGACAATGGATCCTCATCCGGTGCGGTGGATGAGGGACATTAAGGTGTTGCTGTGGACGATGTCGTCGGGGGAGAGGTTCCGGCTAGGTGGAAGATGGAGGAGGGTGTGGGGCCTCACGGGTTTTCACGGCCTCGGTGTATGAATGTGTCAGCGGATAGGATGGGAGGGGGGAACCATGGCTTAGGGATGCGCTTGTCCGAAATGTGGGGTAAGTTACGGAAGTACCCCCACCGATTTGAGCTAGGCGGTTCTTTCGGTTCAGGGGTATCACGGGCATTCCGCGTGTTGGGATTTCGTAGGAGGTGGGAGTTTTCCCGTGCGTTGTAATTTTGGGATAGCAAGGCGCGGGTTGAGATGGAGGGAGTTTTCGGAGCATAACGAGACAAAGATATATCTTAAATATTTCGGGGTAACAAGGCGCAGGTTGAAATTTGTAGACAAGCATAACGTGTACTGTACCAAATCAATTCGCACTTCCCTAGGAGAAAAAACAGAAAGAAATCAATTTGCACCACACAAGAGAGTCTAGTCCCGTGTACTGTACCAAATTAATTTGCACTACAAATGCCATTCAAAACTTTGAAATCATGTTATGTTCAATGACAATATTTCGCTATGTGTATAATGCATGCAACCTGCTACTCAAATGAACGTTTTAGTGCATTCCAAACGTATATACTACCGCTTCAATATGAACTAAATTTGAATTTGTTTCTCTATTTGAATAAGATCTACAATCATGATTGTTGTCAGGTTAAACCATTTGAATTCATTTCTATATTTCAATAAGACCTACAATCATCATTATTGCCAAGTTAAACCATCATTTGTATATTATCTTCACAGCACACCACATGATTACTGTCGAGTTAGATATGACCTATGTGTACTATATGAACTCGAACTCGATTTTTTGAATCCAATTTATGTTGATTTCAAATCACAGTACATTTCAAGCTCTAGCTAGATCTTCATAATCTAAACCATGTCTCGTATGTATAATGTGTTTATCACATAATGTATGGTGCCCCACCCCCTACGCCTACAAGTATTTAGATGTGAGGTGCAAACGCCACACATTATCACAAATTCAAATAAAATGTGACATTGTTCGATATATAATATGGTTTAGATTGTTTGATATTTAGTTGTGAGCTGCAAACGCCACACATTATCACAAATTCAAATAAAATGTGAGATTGTTCGATGATAGTATGGTTTAGATTGTTCAATATTTAGCTGTGACTTGCCAACTCCACACTTTACCACATTATGGTATAACATGTACAAAACCACACCATGCGTATCACCGCTATATTCATGCATGCATATGTTTATAACACTATGATCTCCTATTCAAATATATGAATCCACTTTCATATTGAATTATGATCTTTTTAGTCTCTTAGACCCACACAATCCTCTAACCTTTGTTGCTAGCACTAACTTTCTCTCATGCATGCACACGCCCTTATCGCCCCCCTCCCTCAGCATTCTATCCATCTCACACATTTATTTTTTTCTTTAGGTCGTTCTCCCACGGTCTCCACAACTCCTTTCCGACACACACCGCTCGATAAACCTCTCCAGCAATGTCTGCCTACCACATACACAAGCACCTTCCATCTCCTCCTTTCTGTGTCCATGCCTCATGTCTCACATACGGTCCCACACACGTGTAAACTCTCACCCCTCATTTCATCGATCTCACAATCGCAAACTCCTCCCACTATCTAGCTAGTAGGCCTCTCGCACCACCTCCTAGCTCCATTATCTCTGTCTATCCATCTCGCTGGGCCTTATTTTCCTCTAACAAATGGATGTACACTGACCGATCTCCCACTATACATATTGCTAGCTAGGTTGTTATAACTCGTTTTCCCCAAGCGCCAATCGATCTACCTCATTCGTTATGTCTCTCCCTTCCTCCGACACACAACAATTGATCTACCGATCTAGTTAGGTCTGCTTACCAAACACATGGACCCCCTTCATCATCCATGCATGCCTCCTGACACATTTACCACGCACATGCACGCACAGATACACACCCTCACTCTTATTGATAATATTGCACCTCTACCCTCAGTTTGTCTATTAGGCCTCTCCCACCATCTTTGAAAAGCAACTCCACCACCCATCCACCACTCTACCCCTCTCCCTCTATCTCTCTCTCTCTATCTATCTATCTCCCCCCTCTCTGTCCCAACCTATTTCTCGTACTTCACCTATGTGGCACCCCGGCTCAGAGCAACCGGTTTACCTTGCATTGGCAGCCCAGAGATCAAGTATTCTGGCAACACACAACAACATGGTACAGAAACAACCACTTTATTGATGCTAGCGGAAACATAAGTCAGATATTACATCAAGTTGAGAGGCCAAGCGGCACATACGGTGCGACTGAATAGTATGTACATTATTTAAGGAACAAGAAGGGGCCTCGATCACGTAAACTATGCGGCAGCAGAATGATGACGAAGTGGAACTCCATAGCACAGGGACACCGACGTGGACACGATCTAGACGCGGGAAGCTCTCTGATCCGATACGACTTGCCTGAAATCTGGCATGACACACCAGGTCAGTACATTGAATGTACTTGCAAGCTCACAACAAACATAAGCATAATGGCAAACAATACCATGACAATCATTCAGGTTAATGCAATGCAAATAATGCTACTAATGCGCTGAAACCAACTTGTGCATCGAGTCTCTCAGACTCGCTTACCAGGCGGGTTACCTTGTAACCAAACGGTGATCTTACCCGGATCACAACTGAAGCCAATCACTCACGATCATCTCATGATCCCACAAATCATCACATAACCAGTGCCAACAATTAATATTTAGCGCGCAAGATTACTTATAAATGTTGATCCATGGTGTGACTTACTCATGAGTTGTATTCGTAACCAAAGACGCGGCTATCGATAGATTGAATACACTCTGCAGAGGTAGCACACTTTACCTACACCACAAAATCCTTGGCCTCGGCATCCCATCCGGGTGGACTAATGGTATTCTGACGAAACCCTTCCCTTGCCATGACACTCTCCCGGCCACTCCGACCAACTCCCTCTCAGGGCTAAGTCATGGGTGGCCCCATGCCTACCAAAGGCATCAACGGCCACTGTCATGGCAAAAACGGTCCCAAATGGGGACAAGGTACCATAAAAACAAACGGGCACACAATGTTATGTCCGGGCCAGGGTACCGCACGCCCATAACCTTCCCTCGTTGGAGGCACCGACAAGAGGCATGACAATAGACCGAATCAAGACCTCCCCATAAAGGTAAATGTGGTCACATTGAAGAAAACCCGATTCAGTGGCACCATGACTTGATCAACGTTATATTCAAGTTGAATTAGTATCAGTTTAAACTTGAAAATAAAATCACCCCAAGTCATTCGATGCCATGATCATGCAACTACTCGACATGCAAAGCATACAACTCATATGAACGGATCAACATCATCAAAGATGATTCTCTTGCACTACTCATCATCAAACCTTACTGATTCTACCTCACTAGTTGTTATCATGCATCATTTTGATTAACTCATAATTTATATGAAAAATCCAATTATCAAAAAGAAACTACCATTACCCATGAAAGCATATTCTAGTTAAAACTTTACTCTACTGACCAAACTAATTCATACATGCAACAAGCATTTCAAACATGACAAAGTAACTAGCATTAAACCATATTTATTTAACTAAATTAATACATGAAAAAATAGCTCATATTCAAGTAGGAAAAACATAGATATTGAAAGGACACCATACAAATGTCGGTGTGGCTTGCCTTAGTGCAGTGGAGGTTCACGCTCCTCCTGGTTATCTTCAAGATAAGTCTCTCCCTCTGAAAATATTTAAAAACCACAAAACAAAATATCAAAAACCATTCTGAAAATCACCAGAAATTCTAGACAACAAGGAGAAATCCACACTTTGGTGTGCTACTAGAGCTCTTCAAAACAAACACAATGCAAAAAGAATCAACTCACTTGGACTTATAGGTTAAAAGTTATCACTGGTAAAAGTTCTGGTCAAAATTTTAAATTAATTTGAATTGAACA
>NC_041387.1:169837650-169857430 GCF_002162155.2 Triticum dicoccoides | reverse complement strand
GGGTTGACGTCGATGGCGTTAATGCCGAATACGCCTCCACTTGTACCGCTCGGGTGCGAGTGGAGAGGCTAATAGCGGGCCCCACCCGTCAGGAGAGAGACGGGGAAAGAAGATACAGAGCACGGTGGTGCTCTGCCGGAGCTTACGCCGGCGAGGAGAGGTTCTTGGGTGATTCCAGAGGGATTTAAGTGGAGAGGGGGTCACGGCGCACGTGCATGTACCCGTGGCTTGTCGGGGGATGGCCAGAGCTGCTCACAATCAAGCTCGCGAGCGGCGGTTGCGGTCGGGACTCGCTGGAGAGTAAGAAGGCGACGGCGAGGGGCGACTCCAGGGGCTCCAACGCTTCCAGACGGCACCAGACCTCCAATGATGCACCTGCAGGGTTGGTTGAGCTCGAGGGGCTCTGGAACGGGGTGGAGGGGCTGCGGGGGTTGCCGGCGAGCTCGGGTCGGGGGTGATAGCCAGAGGCCAGCCCGGCCGCGCTGCGGCTAAGCTACGGGGTCCTGATGGTTGGGAGGTGCGGTGTGAGGCTTCGGAGCGGAGGAAGGGGCTCTATATATAGCCAGAGGAGGAGGGGGATACATGGCACCATCGGAGTTCTCTGGAAGCCGGCGAGCAACGATGAAGGGCGCCAGCAAGGGGTGGAAGAGCTCAGCGACCACGCGGGAGTTGTCGTAGCTCGTGGACGAGCACAAGAAGCAGAGGGGGAAGAAGACAGGGGCACGGGCGCACTGTGGCTTTTGGCTGCGACATGCCCATGCTCGCTGCAGCGTCTCCGGCGTCGGCGAGCACCAGGGAGGGGGTCATTGGTGATGGGTCGAGGCTGGTGGCGCGGCACGACAGTCATCGGCGAGCTCTGGCTCGAGCACGCGCCGAACATAGGCACTGGCGCGAAGCAGAGCGCGTCGAACGCATGCCAGAGCCCGTGTCCTCACGTGGTCACCATGCTGGCATGGTCAAAACGACGCCCACGCTCGGCCAAACCTTGTCTGGGGTGTTGTTTGTGTAGTGTTAGGTCTAGGAAAGTTGAGAACTCAATGCCAGGCCGACCAGATAGGACTTGAGCTTGCTGGCAAGTTTCTGGTCAGAAACTTGGTCGCCAAGTTTGGAGGGATTCTAAAATGTCATTAGAGCTCATCTCCTGGGGTTAAGATTTTCTTAGGAGGGTACTGAGGCTCAATAAAAACCAGCTCCATTGGATCAAAGAAAAATACACTTGTTGTACAAAGTGCATTTTTGGGCCAGAAGTGAAATGATTTTCCGTAGCAAAAATATTCCAAAAAGTCATGCAATATTTTTGCTCAGGGAGGTGGGTCAAGGTTCAAAGAATATTTAGGAATTATCTCAGGATTTTTGGAGCAATAAAAATGAGGGTTGCTTTGGAGCACTAGTTTCTGAAATGAATTTCAAAAGAGAATTTGAATTTTTTTTCTTTTATGAAAAATATTCCTTGGGCCATTTGGGGTTTCTCAGAGAAATAAGGTTGAAAGAGAGGTAGATGGATCACTTGGGTGAAAATCAAGGGCATGCCCAAGTGCTAAGTCCATTTGAATTGATTCCAAAAACTCAAATCCAAAGCAACGGCAAATAAAGTCCGAAGATAGAGAGAAGGCAAAATCCAGGCTGTCACAAACCTCCCCCACTTAGGATGAATCTCGTCCTCGAGATTCGGTTGCTCGGGAAAACAGTTTTGGGTAGGCAGTCCTTAAAAATTCCTCCCTTTCCCAGGTTGCCTCTTCCTCGGTGTGATGCTCCCATTGAACCTTGTAAAACCTTATCACTTTGCTACGAGTGACTCTCTCTATCTCATCCAATATTTTGATCAGTTTCTCCTCATATGTTAAATCCTTAGCCAGTTCTATCTCTGCCATATCAGTCTTTTTCTCTAGTGGCGAGATACATCTTCTTAACTGTGAGACATGGAACATGTTGTGTACCTCTGACAATTCCGCTGTCAACTCCAACTGATAAGAAACTGTTCCGACTCTGGTCATGATTGGAATGGACCAATATATCTGGGTGCCAATTTTCCTCGGATCTAAAATCTCTTAAATCCTTTCATAGGGGTGACTCGGAGATACACGTGTTCTCCGGGTTCGAAGTTGATCTGACGGTGCTTTGCATCATAATAACTCTTCTATCGTGACTTGGCCAACTACAGTCTGTCTCAGATCTCCTTGACTTGCTTCTTAGCCTCCATTATCAAATCAGTCCCGAGAATGCGGCTGTCTCTGGTCTGAGACCAGTTTAGTGGAGTGCGGCACTTACGACCATGCATGGCTTCATAGGGTGACATCTTTAAGATGGTCTGGAAACTGTTGTTGTAGGAAAACTCGGTGTACGGCAGACAATCTTCCCACTTGGATCCTTGGGCCAAAGCACATGCTCGGAGCATATCTTTGAGTATGTGATTTACTCGCTCAGTCTGTCCATCTGTCTAGGGATGATAAGTTGTGCTGTATTTCAGGGCAGTCCCCAAGGCTTGATGCAGACGGGACCAAAAGGCTGAAGTAAAGAGAGATCCTCTATCTGAAGTGATTGTCTTTGTCACTCCATGCAAACTGACGATTCTGGCCACATACAACTGTGGAACTTGATCGGCACGTTAGGTGGTCCGGATGGGAAGGAAGTGGGCTACCTTCGTTAATGTGTCCACTATGACCCATATTGCATCATTTCCTTGGTGGATCCTTGGTAGACCGGTGATGAAATCCATGCCGACATCATCCCATTTCCATTGTGATCCGGGTAAGGGTTGAAGGATCCCGGCGGGCTTTTGGTGTTCCGCCTTTACTTTGTTGCATATACCACAACAAGCAACAAAATATGCGATTTCTTTCTTCATTCCATCCCACCAAAATACACGACGAAGGTCTTTATACATCTTGGTGCCACCTGGGTGAATTGAATACAAAGATTTGTGTGCTTCTGCCAATATCTTATTTCTCATATTTGCTTGGTTGGGTACGCAAATCCTTCCTCGAAACCTTAGCGTACCTTGGTGATCCTTAGAGAAATCCTGTGTCTTTCCTTGTTGCATACGCTTGGCATGCGATTGCAGTGACACGTCATCTGCCTGGGCTCTGTGAGTTTCCTCCTTGAGAGTCAGAGGAACTTCCAAAATGCTCGCAAGGATGGCATCAACTATCACCATATTGAGCTGAGCGATCTTGTTGTGAAGTTCAGGGGGCAAAGAATCCATTAAAGCATTCAGACTGGCAACCTTTTGGCTGAGGGCATCGGCAACCACATTAGCTTTACCTGGGTGATAATTTATCCTGAGGTCATAATGCTTGACCAACTCGAGCCATCTTTGCCGACGAAGGTTTATATATGGTTGAGTGAATATATATTTGAGACTCTTGTGGTCGATAAATATCTGACACCTTTTCCCAATAAGGTAGTGTCTCTAAATTTTCAAAGCATGCACAACATATGCCAATTCCAAATCATGAATTGGATAGTTCCCTTCGTGAGGCCGTAGTTGTTGGGATGCATAGGCCACAACCATGCCATCTTGCATGAGTACACATCCAAGGCCTTTCCTGGAGGTGTCGCAGTATACATCAAAACTGCGGTAGATGTCACGAAGAGTCAATACTGGTGCTGATGTCAGTCTGTTTTTTAGCTGATTGAAGCTCCTTTCGCAGTCCTCAGTCCATTCAAACTTCTTATCCTTCTTTAGGAGTTATGTCATTGGTTTGGCAATCTTGGAGAATCCTCTGATAAAATGACGGTAATATCCGGCCAATCCAAGCAAACTCTTGATTTCTGGGACTGTCGTGGGTGCGACCCAATCAAGCACATTTTTCACCTTACTTGGATCCACGGCTATCCCTTCCATAGAGAGAACATGCCCTAAAAATCCAACTTGCTTGAGCCAAAATTCGCATTTGCTGAACTTTGCATAAAGCTGATGGTCGTGGAGCCTTTGCAAAACTGCTCGGAGGTGGTCCTTGTGCTCTTCTTCGCTTTTTGAGTAGATGAGGATGTCATCGATGAATACCACCACAAACTTGTCCAAGAAATCCATAAACACCTTATTCATCATATGCATGAAAAAGGCACGGGCGTTGGTGAGACCAAAGTTCATAATGGTATATTCATAAAGACCGTACCGAGTGGTGAACGCGGTCTTGGAAATATCTTCCTTCTTGATTTTTTTGTTGATGGTATCCGGTCCTCAAATCAATCTTGCAGAATACTTTGGCCCCACTGAGTTAATCAAACAAATCATCAATCCTCGGTAGTCGATACTTTTTCTTGATGGTGACGTCATTCAGCTGTCAGTAGTCCACACACAATCGAAGATTGCCATCCTTTTTATCGACGAATATAGCGGGTGATCCCCAAGGTGAAGAGCTTTGATGGATGTATCCTTTCTGCAGCATCTCATCAAGCTGTTTCTTTAAATCCACCAATTCTGATGAAGGTATCCAATAATATTTCTTGTATATCGGTGCAGTTCCAAGCACCAAGTCAATTGCAAACTCCAGCTCTCTATCTGGCGACATTCCTGGTAATTCCTTAGGAAATACATCTGGATACTCACTGACCACAGGAATCAATTCCAATTCTTCAGCCACAGCCGTGAAAACCATTTCCTTCTTGGGTATGCTCCTGCGGGCATAAAACCTTGTGGTGCGACCTTCCTGACTTGCCATGGTGACTTCTCTGATCGCACAGTTGATGCATACTTGATATTGGGTTAACCATTTCATCCCAGAATAATATCCAATTTGGCAGACTCGATGACTATCATGGACGTTGGAAACTTGACTCACTTTATATCAATTTCCAAATTATGGCAGACCAGGTTCCTTCGGAGCACCGATCCTGGGGATTGTACCATCATGCTTTTTCCCAAAATCGAGCAAGGCAATTTTTTTGGGTAACAAAACTCCGCGAAATAAAAGAGTGGGAATCCCCAAAGTCAAATAAAATTATTGCAGGTATGTTGTTAATAGGAAACATACCAATGACAACTTCCAAGTCCTCTTGGGCTTCGTCGGTGGAGAGGTGATGGATTTGTCCTTGGATGGCCCTCGGGACGGAAAATGACTCCAGGTGGTTGACTTGTGGATGGAGTGGAGCTGTTGGCTTGCCGTTCTTGGGGCATTGTCTGGCGTAATGTCCGGTTTGTCCACAGTTAAAGCAGGAATTGCTGCGCTGACATTCTTCATGTACCAGACTGGTCATGACATTCTTGACTTGAGTAGTGGTCTTGTTGACATTCTGCTGCCAATTGGGTTTGTACTGAACCTGAGTCTTTTTCCAAGTACGAGCCTTCTGCACTGGTTGCTTATACTTTCTAGGCTCGATTTGTGCTTGTGGTCATTATTAGTGGGCATGTTGTCGTGCATGATCTTGTGCTCCCTTTCTGTGATGAGGGCCTTGTTCACCAAAGTTTGGAAATTCGAGAAATCAAACATATTGAGAGTGCATCTAAGGTGTTGCTTCAGTCCTCCAAGAAATCTGTCGACCTTCCTTTCTTCTGTGGCCACATCATAAAGAGAATAGCAGGCCAAATAGTTGAACTTGTTCAGGTACTCACTTACTGACATGCTTCCTTGAGTGAGAGCGAGGAATTCGCGCTGCTTGATTTTCATAATCCCGGCGGGAATATGATACTTGCGGAAATGATCCTTGAATTTGGTCCAAGCGATCTCTTCGTCTGCGGGCCACATAGACTTAGTATTATCCCACCAAATAACGGCAGCTCCTTCCAAATAATGTGGTGTGAACGGAACCTTGTCTCCTTCTTCAGTATGAGCAATTTCCAGTTTCTTCTCAATAGTCCTCAACCAATCATCGGCCTCCAAAGGATCGATAACTTGACTGAAACTGGGAGGCTTGGTCCTCTGAAAATCCGACAGCTTGGAGTAATGACCATTTTGGTTTCCATTATGTCCAACCGTAGCTTGCACACTTCTCAATAGCTCCATCAGATCATCGTTCCTTATTTCTTGAAACATACGCATGATTTGCTCAGTGGAGGGCGGATGTGGCGGTGGAGGCGGTGGTGGCTGGTATGGCTCGGAGGAATGTCCTGCGTGTCTTGCGGAGCGGCGAACAGGGACATCCTCACAAGCTTGACTGCTGCTGCCTCCCCGTGTCATCCTATTATTTATTTCCCAATACAAAGCAACCGCGATGAGAAATATCCAAGAATGGGAGGAAAAGCCAGCGACAATCCCAGAAGAAAACAGCGAAAAGAAATCAAAGTGAATAAAAAGGTTCGAGCATAATTATACATAGACTCAACATGAACGATAAACATCATGACGGGTTCACTACCCTCATACATGAAACTAAGCATCATGACACGTACGACTACATCCATACATCATCCTCATGACAAAGGTGTTACTCTAGCGATCTACTGCTTGGCTGGCGCTGCTATGGGCTCCTATCCTAAGCCGGACTCAGATCCTGAATTTATAGTGGATACCTTCGGATTATAAGTGACACGACGACGCTGCCTCGAGGACTCTCCATCAAGGGAAGGTGCGTGATGAGATCTAAGCATAGGTGCCACAGGAGTAGCGACAAGGGAAGATCACGCAACAGGGGCACTGCGAGGGGTCACTGTCAAGGGCTTAGTGGTACCCTATGTGGCCACTGGGGTAATAGAGGCTGGAGGAACATATGGAGTTTAACCAACAGTAGGTGGAGGGTTCCTATTCCGAGCGGCGGCAAGGGCTATCCGAGCTCGGGTTAGCTCCCGGGCTAACTCATAGACCAGGAGATAACTGGAAGTGATATAGCGAGAAAGGTGGCTATAAGGACGATCGCACACCGAATCAATAAGAGGAAAGCGAATACGCCCATTCTCGTGCAGAGAGGGGTAGTAATAGAAACCTGGGTGGGTGTGCATGCAAACCTCGTTGTAGCGCAAGTCTACAAGAGCCTCGATTGCAGCACACTGGACTGCCTGAGACAGCGTAGAAGCGAAACCACCCTTAGAGGAATGATTGTAAGCGCCGGAAGGGGAACTGTGGTGTAGAGTGACCTCTGCATAGTACTCATACAATGAACCGGCCAGATGCTCCCGATACACCTGATACACGGGATCAACACCCTCTAGGTAGAGTCGTTGCCACACGTCCTGAAGCAGGTGCGACGATGTGTACGGAGCGGGCTCAGGATGGTACATGATCAGAACTGGAGCCATCTACACTCACAACCATCAGACGATTAGTAATAACAACAGATAAAATGCATGCAATGCAACAATCAATTTCTATGACTACCGACACTCAGACAAAACTATCTACCGTTCAACTAATGCACTAACGGTCTAGCGTGTCCTACAATCAGCGCGGCTCTGAGACCAAGTGTTGTGGCACCCCGGCTCAGAGCAACCGGTTTACCTTGCATTGCCAGCCCAGAGATCAAGTCTTATGGCAACACACAACAACATGGTATAGAAACAACCACTTTATTGATGCTAGCGGAAACATAAGTCGGATATTACATCAAGTTGAGAGGCCAAGCGACACGCATGGTGCAGCTGAACAGTATGTACATTATTTAATGAACATGAAGGGGCCTCGATCACATAAACTACGCGGCAACAGAACAACGACGAAGTGGAACTCCATAGCACATGGACACCAACGTGGACACGATCTAGACGCGGGAAGCTCTCCTATCCGATACGACTTGCCTGAAATTGGGCATGACACGCCAGGTCAGTACATTGAATGTACTTGCAAGTTCACAATAAACATAATCATAATGGCAAACAATATCATGACAAATATTCAGGTTAATGCTATGCAAATAATGCTACTGATGCAGTGAAACCAACTTGTGCACCGAATCTCTCGGACTCGCTTACCAGGCGGGTTACTTTGTAACCGAACAGTGATCGTACCAGGATCACAACTGAAGCCAATCACTCATGATCATCTCATGATCCCACAAATCATCACATAACTAATGCCAACAATAAATCTTTCATGTGCAAGATTACTTATAAATGTTGATCCATGGTGTGACTTACTCATGAGTTGTGTCCATAACCAAGGACGAGGCTATCGATAGATTGAATACACTCTGCAGAGGTAGCACACTTTACCCACACCACAGAATCCTTGGCATCGGCATCCCATTCGGGTGGACCAAAGGTATTCTAACGAAACCCGTCCCTTGCCATGACACTCTGCCGGCCACTCCGACTAACTCCCTCTCAAGGCTAAGTCATGGGTGGCCCCATTCCTACCAAAGGCATCAACGACAACCGTCGTGGCAAAAATGGTCCCAAACGGGGACAAGGTACCATAAAAACAAACAGGCACACAAGATTATGTCTGCTTACCGGGCCAGGGTACCGCACGCCCATAACCTTCCCTCGTTGGAGGCACTGGCAAGAGGCATGACAACAGACCGAATGAATACCTCACCGTAAAGGTAAATGTGGTCGCACTGAGGAAAACCCGATTCAGTGTCACCATGACTTGTTCAACGTAATATTCAAGTTGGATTATTATCGGTTTTAACTTGAAAATAAAATCACCCCAAGTCATTCGATGCCATGATCATGCAACTATTCGACATGCAAAGCATACAACTCATATGAACGGATCAACATCGTCAAAAATGATTTTCTTGCACTACTCATCATCAAATCTTACTGATTCTACCTCACTGATTGTTATCATGCATCGTTTTGATTAACTCATAATTTATATGAAATTCCAATTATCAAAAAGAAACTACCAATACCCATGAAAGCATATTCACTTAGTTAAAACTTTACTCTACTCACCAAACTAGTTCATACATGCAACAAGCATTTCAAACATGACAAAGTAACTAGCATTAAACCATATTTATTAAACTAATTTAATGCATGAAAAAAATAGCTCATATTCAAGTAGGAAAAATCATAGATATTGAAATGACACCATCCAAATGTTGGTGTGGCTTGCCTTAGTTATCTTCAAGACAAGTCTCTCCCTCTGAAAATATTTGAAAACCACAAAACAAAATATCAAAAACCATTCTGAAAATCACCAGAAATTCTAGACAGCAAGGAAAAATCCACACTTTGGCGTGCTACTAGAGCTCTTCAAAACAAACACAATGCAAAAGTAATCAACTCATTTGGACTTATAGGTTAAAAGTTATCACTGGTCAAAGTTCTGGTCAAAATTTTGAATTAATTTGAACTAAACAGAAAACCTGGGGGGAGGGGGGTGACGTCCATGGCTTAAACACTGAATACGCCTCCACTTGTTCCGCTTCGGGTGCGAGAGGAGAGGCTGACAGTGGGCCCTGTCGGATGTTGGGTTCCGGCAGACCCTTAAGGTTCAAACTCTGGGGTGCGCGCGAAGATCTTCCCCCTGCCAATCCACGTCCAATCGCCTCACGAGAATCTAAGCTGAACGATGAACAACACGAAGGACACAAGATTTATACTGGTTCGGGCCACCGTTGTGGTGTAATACCTTACTCCGTTGTGTGATGTGGTGGATTGCCTCAGGGGCTGATGATGAAGAGTACAAGGGGAAGAACAACCTCGCGAGAGGTGTTCCTGGGCTGGTGCGATGAACTACTTGGGAGAGTTCGATCGCCTCTGAATCTGATGGGGACTCTATCTCATCTCCTCTACTGTGGTGGCTAGCCCTATATATAGAGGCGCTGGTCCTCTTCCCAAATATTGAGCGGGAAGGGCGCCAACAATGACCATTTTGAAGGGGAACATCTAGTACAAGTTATCCTGACTAAAGTTGGTCTTCGGCTGCCAAAGGCACTGACGATGACGCCGTCTTGGGCTCCAGGTGACCTCCATCCTGCCGCTCTGCTGGTCTTAGTCTCGTTGCACTAAAATGGTAACTGAGGGAGTCCTGGATTAGGGGGTGTCCGGATGGCCGGACTATGACCTTTGGCCGGACTCCCGGACTATGAAGATACAAGATTGAAGATTTCGTCCCGTGTCCGGATGGGACTTTCCTTGGCGTGGAAGGCAAGCTTGGCGATACGATATGAAGATCTCCTCCCATTGTAACCGACTTCGTGTAACCCTAGCCCTCTCCAGTGTCTATATAAACCGGAGAGTTTTAGTCCGTAGGACGAACAACAATCATACCATAGGCTAGCTTCTAGGGTTTAGCCTCTCTGATCTCGTGGTAGATCAACTCTTGTACTACCCATACCATCAATATTAATCAAGCAGGAGTAGGGTTTACCTCCATCGAGAGGGCCTGAACCTGGGTAGAAACATCGTGTCCCTTGTCTCCTGTTACCATCCGCCTAGATGCACAGTTCGGGACCCCCTACCCGAGATCCGCTGGTTTTGACACCGACATTGGTGCTTTCATTGATAGTTCCTCTGTGTCGTCACACTTAGGCCCGATGGCTTCTTCGATCATCAACCACGACGCGGTCCAGGGTGAGACTTTTCTCCCCGGACAGATCTTCGTATTCGGCGGCTTCGCACTGCGGGCCAACTCGCTTGGCCATCTGGAGCAGATCGAAAGCTACGCCCCTGGCCATCAGGTCAGGTTTGGAAGCTTAAACTACACGCCCGACATCCGCAGGGACTTGATCTTCAACGGATTCGAGCCATGGTCGAGCGCGCCGCACTGTCTCGATGGGCATGATCTAGCTCTGCCGCCGGACAGCGCCCAGAGTGCCGCTCAGGTGTTTGCTCCGACCATTAGTTCGGAGCCAACCGCGCCAGTCGGGGACGGACGGTTGGACGCCGCCCCCGGAGCCGCAACCTCTACAGCGATAGAGCCGAATACCATCCTAGTCCTTTGCAAGGCCCGTGACTCCAAGGTGCTGGACTCCATTCCGGACTCCGAATATTCTGCACCCCTTCCGATCGCACCCGATTGGGCTCTGATCATGGAGTTCACCGTCGCGGACGTCTTTCAGCACTCGCCCTTTAGCGATATCCTGAACTCCCTAAAGTCTCTCTCGTTGGCAGGAGAGCCCTGGCCGGACTATGGTCAGCAGGGTTGGGATGCAGACGATGAAGAAATTCGAAACCCACCCACCACCCACTTTGTAGCCACTGTCGACGATCTAACCGACATGCTCGACTTCGACTCCGAAGACATCGACGGTATGGACACCGATGAAGGAGACAACCAAGAACCAGCACCTATAGGGCACTGGAAGGCCACCTCGTCATATGACATATACATGGTGGACACCCCCAAAGTAGGGGATGGCGATGAAAAAGCGGAGGACGACCCCTCCAAGAAGCAACCCAAGCGCCGACGTCAGCGGCGCCACTCTAAATCCTGCCAAAGCAAGAACGGCGAATCCGACACCGGAGACGTCAACACCCCGGACAGTGCCAAAGACATCCCCCTCCAGCATGATTCAGCGCAGGAGGACGAAGGAGCCAGCCCTGATGAGAGAGCATCCGATAGAGAGGTCGAGAACGACAATTATATGCCTCCCTTCGAAGACGAGGCAAGCCTCGACGACGAAGAATTCGTCGTGCCAGAGGATCCCGTCGAACAAGAGCGTTTCAAACGCAGACTTATGGCCACGGCAAGCAGCCTCAAGAAAAAACAGCAGTAGCTTAGAGCTGACCAAGACCTGCTAGCCGACAGATGGACTGAAGTCCTGGCGTCCGAAGAGTATGAACTCGAACGCCCCTCCAAGAGTTACCCAAAGCGCAGGCTGCTACCCTAGCTAGAGGAGGAAGCAACTAAACCTACATCACCAGTGTACGATGCGCCCGATCGGCCACCCCGTGGCCGCGACAGAGAGGCCCTCCGACCCTCAATCCAAGCCGCACCCCGGCGCCGCTCTAAGAATACGAGAGCACGGGGAAACGCAACAGACCTGCGAGACATATTGGAGGATAAGGCAAGGCAAACAAGATCGATCTACGGAGCGCGTGGGCGCCCCACATCACGTGACGATAACCGTCACACCGGATATGATAAATACGGCTAGGTCGAATACAACAGACCAAGCTCATCCGAGCTGCGTCGCGATATAGCCTAGTACAGGGGCGCCACACACCCACTATGCTTCACAGACGAAGTAATGGATCATCAAATCCCCAAGGGTTTTAAGCCCGTAAACATCGAATCATACGATGGCACAACTGATCCCGTGGTATGGATCGAGGATTATCTCCTTCATATCCACATGGCCCGTGGTGATGATCTACACGCCATCAAATACCTCCCGCTCAAGCTTAAAGGACCAGCTCGACATTGGCTTAACAGCCTGCCAGCAGAGTTAATTAGTTGCTGGGAGGACCTGGAATCCGCATTCCTTGACAACTTCCAGGGCACTTATGTGCGGCCACCAGACGCCGATGACCTAAGCCACATAATCCAGCAACCACCGGAATCGGCCAGGCAATTCTGGACATAGTTCCTAACAAAGAAAAATCAAATAGTCAACTGTCCGGACGTTGAGGCCCTTGCAGCCTTCAGGCACAACATCCGAGACGAATGGCTTGCCCGGCACCTAGGACAGGAAAAGCCGAAATCTATGGCAGCCCTCACGACACTCATGACCCGCTTCTGCGCGGGCGAAGACAGCTGGCTAGCTCGTAGCAATAACATAACCAAGAGCCCTGGCAATTCGGATACCAAGGACAACAACGGCCGGTCACGTCGCAACAAGCACAAGCGTCGCATTAACGACGACAATACTGAGGATACGACAGTTAATGCCGGATTCAGAGGCTCTAAACCCGGTCAGCGGAAGAAGCCATTCAAAAGAAACCCTACGGTCCCATCCAGCTTAGACCGGATACTCGATCGCTCATGCCAGATACACGGCACCCCTGAACAACCAGCCAACCACACCAACAGGGATTGTTGGGTGTTCAAGTAGGCAGGCAAGTTATGTGCCGAAACCAGAGACAAGGGGCTACGTAGCAACGACGAGGAGGAACCCCGACCGCCGAACAACAGAGGACATAAGGGATTCCCCCTGCAAGTGCGGACGGTGAACATGATATACACAACCCACATCCCCAAAAGGGAGCGGAAGCGTGCTCTCAAGGACGTCTATGCGTTGGAGCCAGTCACCCCAAAGTTCAACCCATTGTCCTCCTGCCCGATCACTTTTGATCGAAGGGACCACCCCACTAGCATCCGTCATGGCGGATTCGCCGCATTGGTCCTAGACCCAATCATTGATGGATTTCACCTCACCAGAGTCCTCATGGACAGCGGCAGCAGCCTAAACCTGCTTTATCAGGATACAGTGCGAAAAATGGGTATCGATCCCTCAAGGATTAAACCCACAAAGACAACCTTTAAAGGCGTCATACCAGGTGTAGAAGCCAGCTATACATGCTCGGTTACACTCGAAGTGGTCTTCGGATCCCCGGATAATTTCCGAAGCGAAGAGTTAATCTTCGACATAGTCCCATTCCGCAGTGGCTATCACGCCCTGTTTGGACGAACCGCATTTGCAAAATTCAACGTGGTGCCGCACTACACATATCTCAAGCTCAAGATGCCAGGCCCTCGCGGAGTCATCACGGTAAGTGGAAACACCGAACGCTCTCTCCGAACGGAGGATCACACGGTGGACCTGGAGGCGGAAGTACAGAGTAGCCTCTCAAGGCAATTCTCCAATCCAGGTGTTAAACGTCCGGACAACGTCAAGCGAGCCAAAAGTAACCTACAACAAAGCCGGCTGGCACGTTCCGAGCAAGCATAGCAGTGCGGCCCCAACCCCAGCCCTCGCCAGATGGTGATGTCGGTACCACGCGTACATAATTACGCTTTAGAAATACCATGGGCATAAGGGGAGGGGCACAACTACGGCACACCCAGAATGCGGCTCATCCGCACTCAGGGGCTCTCTATTCCGCCGTTTCTTTTTTATATACTTTCAGGACCCAACTATTCGGAAGGCCTGTCCGGCAATACACTCGCCGAACACACGATGCAACAGCGAGGGAGAGAACAAGCCGCGTCAAATGTCCAGGTGGTCTCTATAACGAGCTTAATACCTGTTTTACTTAAAGTCCCGCAGCTTGCCCCTAGAGGGGGACATGTCAAATAATCCCATCTCTTGCTTATCGCACTATTTGTATCATTCTGCTTTCATAGCAGCCCCTTTTTTTAGTAAACAATACATAGCTCTTATCTATTATTGTATTCTTTTTTATATATATGTTCAGTCATGACATTATGCAACCGTACACTTTGGTACGGCCAATACACCAGGGGCTTAAGCACCCCATAACATGGTGTGAGAAGACCGAACACTCTCACGAGTGCGGCACCCCGAACTTATAGCACTATATGCATCGGCTCCGAATCATGTCTTGGGTCAATAGTTGGGTTTGCCCGGCTCCCATGTTTTGGTACCTTACGTTCCACAATGTTGGCTAAGGTAGCGCTGGGAGAACTACTGCGATTGTGCCCCAGTTGAGCTGGGTTAACACCTCAGTAGAGAAAGCTAAAACTGACCGTCATGATAGTGCGAGACACCGGTCGCTGTTCGCGAGGTTTTTCGAGTCCTTAAAGACTTATGCCGCTTAGAGCGAGGAGCTGGATTTATCTGGCCTAGGCGTGGATAGAGCCCCGAACTCGGTCTTCCGAATACTAGGGGCTTTGCCGAATTTAAAATTATAGAATTCTATGGCTAAGTGAGAGTGATAAAGCACTATAAGTCCGATGGCCTGGTTCGTTGTGCTGAGCGCCTCCCTAGATGGACCCAAG
Source organism: Triticum dicoccoides (assembly GCF_002162155.2). Taxonomy (NCBI): domain Eukaryota; kingdom Viridiplantae; phylum Streptophyta; class Magnoliopsida; order Poales; family Poaceae; genus Triticum; species Triticum dicoccoides. Next base: position 169,842,761 of record NC_041387.1, on the reverse strand, counting down.
AATGGGAACAAGAGCGCTCAGGTTTATCCCGAACACCCCAGCACTCGTGGCATGGGTGTAGAAGCCGACGGCTTGCATCTCTCAGATTTGATAAACAACCGCACAGAAGGTAATATTTTAAAATAACAAAGCGTTGCTTAATGCATATGAACAAAGTTTTCAGCGTACAGGATAACAAATGCGAGTCTTCTAAAAAATTACATCTTTGGAGCATTCACTCGCTATAAGGCGGGCACCCTTCGGGACGCCCTTATAATACATCTCGGTCGTGCGATACTCCTTGCCCGGCGGTGGCGCGTTCGTCAAAAGCTTCTCCGCGTCTAGCTTGCCCCAGTGCACTTTAGCACGGGCGAGGGCCCGACGGGCACCTTCAATACAGACGGAGCGCTTGATGACTTCAATCCAGAACACACGTCCACCAGCCGCCGCACCAGACTGAAGTAGCTCCCAGGCATGGCTTCCCTAGGCCACAGCCGAACTATGAGGCCCTTCATGGCCTGTTCGGCCACCTTGTGGAGCTCGACCAGCTGCTTTAGCTGGTCGCTCAGGGGCACCAGATGTTCGGCCTCAGCATACTGAGACCAGAACACCTTTTTCGTCGAGCTCCCCTCCTCGGCTCGGTAGAACGCGGCGGCATCATACACACTACGGGATAGATCGGCGAACGCTCCTGGAGAGCTCCGGATTCGGGTAAGTAACAGATAATTTACTTTTATGTTCTTGCTTTGCATAAAGAATGCCTTACCCGTCGCTATCTTCTTCATCGCCTCGATCTCCTGGAAGGCCTTCTGGGCTTCAGCCTTAGCGGTCTTGGCACTCTCAAGAGCCAAGGCGAGCTCGGACTCCCGAGTCTTCGAGTCACGCTCCAAACTCTCGTGTTTTTTCACGAGCCTGGAGCTCTTGCCGCACCTGCGCCACCCGCGCCTCCTGCTTCTCTCACTCGGTGTGCTCCAAGGCCGCACTATTTTCGGCCTTGGACACCACTTCCTTCAGGGTCGCCACCTCGGTCGTGGCCCCTACAACATTTACGTTGGTCCTGTCATTATTTGCAACCAAGTATTTCTATATACATTTACATGTGGTACTACATACCCTCCTTGTCCTCGAGCTGCTTCTTGGCACGGCCGAGCTCGCTCTCGGACCGCTCGAGGCTCTCCTTCAATGCATTGACCTCTGCAGTCAGTGCGGCAGAGGTCAGCAGCGCAGCCTGCATTCCCATATTGACATATTTTAGTTAGACTCCTTGAAAGTGCTAGTTATCGACTAGAGGGGGGTGAATAGGCGATTTTTAGGAAAGTCTTCAAAACATGGAAGTTTCAAGGACAAACGATAGAAACAACCTAATTGATATGCAGCGGAAGATAAACTACAACAAGCAAGCCATAATCAAGTATGCAATAGCATTACCGTTTGAAGATTAATAGTAGCTAGGTAGTAGGATCAGGATGGAAGATAGTATGAAGCCAATCAACAATAGTACTCAAGCAATGAAGTCAATCGGATAAAACAATAAGCAATGACTTCATGAAGACAAACTCAAAGTAAAGGAGGGAAGAGATAGAACCAGTTGCTTGTTGAGGACACAGGATTTGTTGGACCAGTTCCAGTTGCTGTAACAACTGTACGTCTGGTTAGGGAGGCTGAGATTTAACTCAGAAGACCGTGTCTTCACCTTATTCCCCTTGAGCTAAGGTCACTTAGTCCTCGCCCAATCACTCTGGTAAGTCTTCAAGGGAGACTTCCAAACCTTCACAGACTTCGTTCACTCGGTAATCCACAATGACTCTTGGATGCTCAGAACGCGACGCCTAACCGGCTGGAGGATACACAGTCCTCAAGTGTAATAAGTCTTCAGGTCACACAGACAGAAAGACTTCAGTGATGCCTAACAATCTTTGGCTCTGGGTGTTTGGGCTTTGTCCTTGCAAGGATTTCTCTCTCTCAAATGCTTCGAGGTGGGTTGCTCTCAAACGACAAAAGCCGTATACAAACTCTGAGCAGCCGCCAATTTATGGTGTAGGGGGTGGGCTATTTATAGCCACCAGGCAACCCGATCTGATTTGTCCAAAATGACCCTGGGTCACTAAGGAACTGACACGTGTTCCAACGGTCAAATTTCAAACACACACGGCAACTTTACTTGGGCTACAAGCAAAGCTGACTCATCCAACTCTGGATAAGATTTGCTCTCATTGTCTTTGCTCGAAGACATAGGATTTGGGTTGAGCATCACTTCAGTCACTCTGACTTAGTTCACTTGGACCCCACTTAACAGTACAGTGGTTCCTATGACTCAACAAAGAAGAAAGGAAACGACAAAACCACACAATCTTCGCGCTCCATTGTCTTCACGTAATGTCTTCTCATGTCATAGTCTTCAATATGAATATCTTCTCATACCACCATTGTCTTCAATGTCTTCATACATTTTTAGGGGTCATCTCCGGTAGGTAAACCGAATCAATGAGGGACACTACCTGCGTTATCCTGTAATTCTCACAAACGCATTAGTCCCTCAACCAACTTTGTCGTCAATACTCCAAAACCAACTAGGGGTGGCACTAGATGCACTTACAATCTCCCCCTTTTTGGTGATTGATGACAAACTAGTTGAAGTTTTCAACGGGGATAAAGTATGTGAAATTGTAAGGATAGGAATTGTCTTCATAAGTAGCAAGGGCTCCCCCCTGAAGATGTGCATATTAATAATTTGCTTTTGGATTGCAAATGCACATGGCAGGTTGTACTTATGGAGATCCACTTCAACTTATGAAGATAATTTATCATGCATGAAATGATATAACAAGTAGAATGACATGCATAATGAAAAATAGACGTCTGCAGGATGATCTAAGTGCGGAAGTTATCATCACATCAGAGTAAAGCAAACACGTAGCAGAAGTAGCAGACGACCATCAAGTTTAGGTGTTACAACTCAAAGAACCAAATGTATCAAAATGCAAGAGTTGTAAGCACGCAGCAAAAAATAATGCAACCGCCCATATGAACCCGCTTGAAGACTATCAACTCATACACTTCTCCCCTTTTGTCAGTAATGACCAAAAAGGTTTGAAGACATAGAGCATCTACTCGTCTTCTTGATGAGTAGGTGAAGCAGCAGGGTTGTTGTCGTTGGGTGGCGGTGCAGAGGAACTTGGTGCAGTGTCGATGCGCGCAGTAGTTGGAGGTGGTGAAGTAGCGTCATCTTCATCATCGATCACTCTGGCATTAACTGTTGCCGCGGAGGAGGAATATTCAGAGTCTTCAAGAGATGGAGTTCTTCGTAATACAACATTCCGTGGAGGAGTGGAGTCAAACTGAAATCTTTCATTGAAGCCATCGTCTTGAAGATCCGCTTCAGCACTAAGCAGGGTCAAACTCTTCCATGATCTCCGGCAAGTTTCATGAGCAACAAAGGCATTCTTGGTGGCAAGGTTGCGAATGCGATTGACATCCACCAAGAGGCTTTGCATCTGTCTCTTGAGCCAAAAGTGATGTTTATCCTGTTTCTGATGAAGGGCCACAAGAAGTTCTCGGTCATTGAGAACGCGAGAATGCTTGCGAGGCCTTTGGGCAATGGTGCTTTTAGTGGCTTCAGTGGGCGCTTTGTGAGGCAGACAAGTGTTACCAGCAAATGGATAGATTCGTGTTGCTGCTTGAACACCTTCAATAGGCTGAGTGAAGCTTTGGTGCTCGATGTTCTGAAGACAAATAGGCATCTTGGCAGGGTCAGAATATATAGCATCAACTGACATATCAACTTCTGGTAGAAATATTATATGATTGCGAGCAGAGGGTTGATAGTTGACAGTAGAGTGGCGCTTGATAAGGCGCATGACCCATGGAGCATAAAACTTCAGACCAAAAAGATCAGAATCGGAGGCAGCAAGTTGTCTTATGAAGAATTCCTGAGTGTTGAAGCTGATGCCATTGAGAATATAGAAGACCAAAGTCTTCATAGTTCCTTCAAGCTTGACCGCTGATGAGTGTCCCTTAACTGACCATAGAGTTCACCTGATGATGTGATATATGGTTCGAGGCAGATACTCAAGGTCTTCAACAAAGAAATGTGTGGGATATTCAGCGTCAGATGGCAAAGGCTTCATCATACTCAGCATCTGGCTCATATTGGTTCTGGCTTATGAAAGATGCTCTCAACAGCATTGCGGTGTAGCTGACAGTCACGTTCATACAGTTCTCCGGGAGTGGCTAGCCCTGTAAGCTCGATGATGTCCATAGCTTTGGCTTCATGATGAACATTTCCAGTCATCCACTCGAGAACCCATGTCTTGATGTCTCTGTTGTAGCCGCGAATGTGCAGAGTGGCATAGAATTGAAGCAATAGCTCTTCGTTCCAATGTTCTTTGTCTGTCACAAAGTGGAGCAGACCAGCATCTCGAAAGCAATCAAGTGCTTCTTCTAAGCATGGCAGTCCAGTAATGGCTTCAGTGTCAAGGCGCATATGAGGGAAAATGCGCCCTTGATCATATAACACGCATGAGTAATAGCTTCTTTGTTGATAGCTCCAGAACCTATCTGATGATATTCTTGGCTTGGAGTAGGGGTTCTTGGCGTTGTCAAAGAAGGTATTGTGGCTTTTGAAGCCATTAGCATTGAAGGACCCGGGGGAGTTGGCAGTACCTGGAAACCTTGGCAACCTGGGCTTTGGCTTCTGCACTTGAGGCCTATGCTCAATATGATAGTCAAATTGCGGTCCTGAGGCAGAGGGTGGAGGCAACAGAACGGGCCATCGGACAGTAGTGAGCTGACCATGAATGTATGCTTGCTCAATTGTGTGAGGCCAAGGAGGCGGAACAGGAGCAGGGGCAACATCGGAGGCAGGCTGCACGACAGGTGCTTCGGGAGCAGTTGTCATGTTTTCTTCAGGTGCAACATCCTCATTGGCTTTGGGTGCAGCATCCTCATTGACTTCAGGTTCAGTAGCCACATTTGCTTCAGGCACAGTTAGTGTAGGCTCCACATTAGCATCGGCCATGACTACGTCACTGGCTGTATTGACATTGGTGGTGGCAGCCTCAACATTTTCAGCCTCCTCTTGACGAACAGGAGGGTCGGGCACAGACACGTTCAGATCATGAACTGCTTCTTCT
>NC_041387.1:169756369-169837222 GCF_002162155.2 Triticum dicoccoides | reverse complement strand
CGCACTTCTTCTTGATTTTCTTCGACTGATGCAGCCGGAATGTCTTCAGCAGCATGTGCTTCAGACTCGGAGACATTCACAGTTGGAGCAGGTTCAGAAAGTACTTGCCGTGCAACAGGTGACCGTTGCACTTCTCCTTCTGGAACGCTCGACAGAGGGACTTCAGGCCTTTGTCCTCTGCGAACCTGCGAAGAGCTGGCTTCACTTTAGGAGATGGAGTTGGCTGAGCCTGAACGTCTTCATCCTCTTCTTGCACGTTGGGGGTAGCTTGTTGTTGTTGTTGTAGGGGAGTACTGGGGGAGTCTTGTTCTTGCGGGCGATCAGCCCATGAATCATCCTGTGCAATTGGCGTCAGAGGACGACCAATGCTGATGAGTTCGCTGTTCGTACGAACAGGCGATGATACCACATTGTATTCGATCTGAGGAAGAACTTCATCATCTTCAACATTGTCATGATGACCAATGTCTTCAGCAGCGGTGGGTTCAGCTGCTGGAATATCTTCAGCTTCAGGAGCCTCTGTGGAAGCAGGCTCATGCACAGTCATGTGAAGTTCTTGGGATGCAGATGCAGGATGAATCACTGAGATGGGTTCAACAAAAAGGGGCTCTATGGGAGTAGCCCGATTTTTCTTGGTCTTGCGCTTCTTCTTGGAGGGAGCGGCATCAGAGGCTTCGGTATTCTTCCTCTTTCGAGCTTCTGCCTCTGCAGCCCTCGTTTTCTTCTGTTCAGAAGCGGTTGTGGTGACCTTTGGCTTCGAGCCAGTCATGCTACTTGGGAAGATAATACGTGGAGCTTCTTGGCTTGAAGGCGCAGGCTGATCAGCAGGAAACTTCTTATTTTTCTTTGCAGCCATTCTGGGGTCAATGCCAGGACGGCCAAGTGACTTGCGCTTCTCAGCCTCATTGTAGGCAAGCACACACTTATCAGCCAAACTCTTCATACGCTCGCGAGAGCCTTGAGCTTCTTGGCGCTTCTTCTGAAAAGCTTCTTTAAGCTCATGCAGCATGACCTTGAAGTTTCTGACGTCTTGAACACTGAGCTTGGCCACATGCTTCTTGAATTGAGCCTTCTCAAAATCAATCTTGTTCTTGAGCTCAACGATTCGCTGAGCAAGAGCTAGCTCTAAAGCAATGGCGCCATTGAAGGCGACACTGAGGCCAATGGGAAGCTGTAAATCGTCAAAGCTAACATTGGGGGTGTCGAACCATTCATCAATGAAGTTGTGGATGATGGCCACATCAAAGAGAGGCAAGTTGTTGAAGATTTCTGCTTCTTCCTTGCTCTTTATCAGCTGCTCAAGAGCATCATCTGCAAGATCTTCATCACTTGACAGATCAATGGGATCGTCGCGCAGAATAGCGGCAGGAGTCAGGGCTTGATCAGCATGCCTGACAAGTTGCTTTTTCTTCTCCGTCTTCTTGGAGATACGGGATTGATCTTCAGACTGCACACTAGCTTCAGGAGGTGCTGTGGCCAATGGCTTCACACGAGAAGCTTTTGGTGGTACGGGTTTAGAAGCCTTTAGCTTCTTTTGCTTCTGTGGATTCGAAGGAGGAGCTGGGGCTTCATCAGAATCAGCCTCATTGTCAGAATGATCCACTTTGGCACCTTGTACCAAGATGTAGGAGATGAGGCCATCAAGGTTTGCAAAGGGGCCAATTCTATTTTCTTCAGCTTCACGAGTGCCATCCTCACGGGGAGCAGAGGGACCAGGATTGAAGTCTAATCCCCATGTCTTCTTGTTTTCCTTTGCTGAAGACACAACAAACTGGAAGTTGCACTTGAAGAGATTGTCGTCGCGACACCAGAGCAATGATGATGGGTCGGCTTCTTCAGGTTGTGGCCCACGGATTATGCAAGGATAGAATTCTTGCGCAATGGCTTCAGCTCTGTTCTTGGGTTGAAGGCCTCGATAGAGAATATCGCCCCAAGGACTCTTGATAGCATTTTTCTCTGCATATTCCTTGGTGACGAACTTGTACTTGAACCATTCTTCAGCCCAATAGCGTCGAATCCATTGGATTCGTGTCTTGCGCTGATAATAAGTCTCTTCAGGATCTGTCTTGTACAGTTCTACTAGGTCATTAGGCAGATCTTTGGATGTTCCTCCTCTGTGCTGTCTGCCACCCTTCCTTGCTGATTTTTCTGCAGCCATGAACTTCAAGCTGAATGGCTTCAATACATTCAGAGGCTTCAGAGATTTACGCTTGCTGGTCAAGAAGGAACTGGCTTCAGGAGAATTGATATGATGCTGTAAGTATTCTGCAAACGAATGCAGACTATGAGATCCAAGGGATTCTCCCACGGACATGTACCTGTGACAGCATTAGAGATGCGAGGGAAGGGGAAGAGGTCATATGCATTCTCAGAAGATTTTGAAGATAAATCAGTTTGAAGACATTGACCTCATGATGCGAAGACATTCACTTATATGTGGTGAGTTGGTTCGAGATTTGTACCAATCTGTGAATAAGTACAAGTGAGGAATCAAACTAGATAGGAAATCTAAGTGAATAGACTAGGCATTATGAGATGCAGATAGAATAGATCTAACATTTAGTAGGCAGAAACCACTTTCGGTAAGTAGGATGAATCTATGAAGATCAAAAAGGTGGTAAAAATAGAGTTATAATTACCGCACGAAGAACTGCTAGATGGGAAGAATGAGAGACCGAGCAGTTCAGCCCACCGTGCCCTAACTTGGCGACGGAGGACACCTATGGCGACGGCGGAGAGAAAGATATCCGCGGCCGGCGTGAGGACGGCGTCGGAGAAGTTGCGGCAGCTAAGCGCTTCGTCGCCGGCGTCGTCGCGAGCTAGCGGTGGCGCTAGGGTTTTGACGGAGGTGGAGAGGTGGAAGAAAGATTTCTTTACCGCAGGGGACACGTATTTATAAGTAGTTGTGCGGCACAGGCAATTACTCAGGTGCCCCTGTCTGTTCACATCCATGGGACACGTGGCAAGCATGCAGCATACATAGAGTTGTCCCACGTTCCCACGCCCGCCAGGCATGTCGGAGAGTTGTGTCGGCTTCTCCGGATATAGACAATAAAGATGAATCATTTAAATAGGACTTAATGTTTGTCTCTGTGTCTTCTGCTGACAAGGATGCAAAGAAGACATTCGACAGTTTCATTAGAATGCATATGATTTGGACAGATAGAGTTTGAGATAGTAAGCATAGAGAGATTAGGGTCCGATCACATTCACTTAGTTCAAAAGATTCAACTTGAAGACATAGCTATAAGTGAATGTTGTAGAGGACAGAACGCTAGTATATATATATGCAATCAACTCATCATAGCGTAGAAAATCATGAGGATTAATAGAAACTGAAGACAAACCAAATGTGAAGTCTTTGAAAAAATAATGCCATGAGTGAAACACTTCAAACAGAGAAATTTGGTGGTGGCGTTACCCACCGTATAGGAAGTATTAGACCCAGACACAGCGCACAATTATCATGGCGCTCCGAAGTCAAATTCCATGTTAATGTATTCACACTCAGAGTGTAAATCTTCATTGATTGAAGATATACATTACTTTGTGTGTTGCACATCTAAGTCATCAACATGCATAAGTGTTAGGATGTGTGCCTGATCATGGGACATTTGAGGATTCCAAAATACTTAGCTCACACCGTAACTTGCAAAACCTTTTCTCGTCCAAGGGCTTTGTGAAGATATCTGCCAATTGCTCTTCAGTGTTGACGTGCATGATATCTATATCTTTCTTCATAACATGATCTCTGAGAAAGTGATGACGTATTTCAATGTGCTTTGTCTTCGAATGCTGGACTGGATTGTTGGCAATCTTGATGGCACTTTCGTTGTCGCAGAAGAGAGGGACTTGCTTCAGATCGATGCCATAGTCCTTGAGAGTTTGCTTCATCCACAGAAGCTGAGCACAACAAGATCCAGCAGCAATGTATTCAGATTCAGGAGTTGAGAGTGACACACAGTTTTGCTTCTTTGAAGACCAACAGACAAGTGATTGACCAAGAAAATGACATGTGCCTGATGTAGACTTGCGATCCATTTTGTCACCAGCATAATCAGCATCCGAGAATCCCACCAGATCAAACCTTGAGCCCTTTGGATACCATAATCCTAGTGTTGGGGTGTAAGCCAAATATCGAAGAATTCGCTTCACAGCTAAGTGATGCGATTCCTTTGGTGCCACTTGGAATCGAGCACACATGCAAACACTAAGCATAATATCTGGCCTAGATGCACATAAATAAAGCAAAGAACCAATCATGGAGCGGTATACCTTTTGATCAAACTCTTTACCATTGTCGTCGGGACCAAGATGGTGCTTGGCTGGCATTGGTGTCGTGTAGCCTTTGCAGTCTTCCATTCCAAACTTCTTCAGACAATCTTTGAGGTATTTTTCTTGAGATATGAAGATGCCATTTCGTTGCTGACAAATTTGAAGACCAAGGAAGAACTTCAGCTCTCCCATCATGGACATTTGATATTGCTCTTGCATCATGTACCCAAACTCATCACTGTACTTCTGGTTGGTGCAGCCGAAGATTATGTCATCCACATATATTTGGCACACAAACAGTTCACCATCATATGTCTTCGTGAAGAGTGTGGGATCGAGAGATCTAGGTTTGAAGCCTTTGCTCTTCAGGAAGTCTTTGATTGTATCATACCAGGCACGAGGAGCTTGTTTGAGGCCATACAGTGCTTTGTTCAGTTTGTACACCATATCAGGATGTTTTGGATCTTCAAAGCCAGGTGGTTGTGCAACATATACTTCTTCTTCAATCCTGCCATTTAGAAATGCACTCTTTACATCCATTTGATATAGCAAGATGTTGTGATGATTAGCATAGGCTAGCAGTATGCGAATAGCTTCAAGCCTAGCAACAGGAGCAAATGTTTCATCGAAGTCAATTCCTTCAACTTGAGTATATCCTTGAGCCACAAGACGAGCTTTGTTTCTGACGACTTGACCATGCTCATCTTGCTTGTTTCGATATATCCACTTTGTTCCAATAATGTTATGCTTGCGAGGGTCAGGTCGCTTGACAAGTTCCCAAACATTATTCAGCTTGAACTGTTGAAGTTCTTCTTGCATGGCTTGAATCCATTCAGGTTCCATAAAAGCTTCAGCAACTTTCTTGGGTTCTGATATTGACACAAATGAAAAATGCCTATAGAAATTTGCTAGCTGTGTTGCTCTTGAGCGAGTGAGCGGACCAGGTGCATTGATGCTGTCAATAATCTTCTCTATTTGAACTTCATTTGCAACATGAGGATGAACAGGACAAAGATTCTGCTCTGGCTGATCATTGTCATCATTGGGAGAATTGTCTTCGGTCTGAGCATAGTCTTCAGGTTGATTTGGTGTAGAGATGATAAGTCCCTCTTCAGGCTGTGCTTCAGAGGGCATGATCTCACCAGTTCCCATCAACTTGATAGATTCACAGGAAGGAGCTTCATCAAGTGTACTTGGCAGAATTTCTCTTTGTGACCCATTGGTTTCATCAAATCACACATCCACTGTTTCAACAATTTTTGTAGTGGAAGAGGTTGAAGACTCTATAAGAGTGCGAATCCTTTCCATAGCCAAGCATGAAGCCTTCGTGAGCTTTGGGTTCAAATTTTGACTTGTGATGGGGATCCTTGATCCAACATCTAGCACCAAAGACTCTGAAGTAGCTGACATTTGGCTTCTTGCCAGTGAGGAGCTCATAGGATGTTTTGCCCAGAAGCTTATGGATGTAGACACGGTTGATGATGTGACAAGCTGTATCAATGGCTTCAGGCCAGAACTTTCTTGGTGTCTTGTACTCGTCAAGCATTGTTCAAGCCATCTCGATGAGGGTTCTGTTCTTGCGCTCTACAATGCCATTTTGCTGAGGTGTGTATGGAGCAGAAAATTCATGAGTGATTCCCATTGTATCCAGATAAAGATCAAGCCCGGTGTTCTTGAATTCAGTGCCGTTATCACTTCTGATATGCTTGATCTTGACACCATAGTTGTTCATTGCTCGATTGGCGAATCGTCTGAAGACATCTTGTACTTCAGTCTTGTAGAGAATTATGTGCACCCATGTGTATCTTGAGTAGTCATCAACAATGACGAAGCCATAGAGACACGCCGTTGTTGTGAGAGTGGAGTAGTGGGTAGGTCCAAATAAGTCCATGTGAAGCAGCTCGCAGGGTTGAGATGTTGTCATGATTGTCTTCGAGGGATGCTTGGCCCTTGTCATCTTTCCAGCTTCGCAGGCACCACATAGATGATCTTTCTTGAACTTGACACCTTCGATGCATATGACATGCTTCTTTTTGACGAGAGTATGCAAGTTCCTCATGCCAGCGTGCCCCAGCCTTCGATGCCAGAGCCAGCATTCTGAAGCTTTAGCAAGAAGACATACGGCAAGTTTTGGACCTGCTGAGAAATCTACCATGTATAGATCACCTTTCCTATACTCTTCAAAGACTAGAGATTTGTCAGATTCCATTAGTACAAGGCAACGATATTTTCCAAATATCACAATCATGTTTAAATCACAAAGCATTGAGACAGACATTAAGTTGAATCCAAGCGGTTCAACAAGCATCACTTTATCCATGTGTTGATCCCTTGAGATTGCAACTCTACCTAGACCCAATACTCTGCCTTTACCAGTGTCAGCAAATGTGATTTTACTCTTGTCGGATGGACGTAAGGTTGAGTCCATGAGAAGACTTTGATCACCAGTCATATGATTAGTGCATCCACTATCAATAATCCATTCTGAAGGTTTTGGTGACATGCCCTATAGTGCAGTTAGGAGGATAGGCTTCACAAGGTATGTTGTGAAGCATAAGCATTTTACACACACATGTATTATCACAGTTTAGATCAAGATTAGCACACAGTATGACAGATAAGAGATTCATGTGTGGAATTCATAGTAGGTCATTTTATCATGCGTCCCTTTGTGTTTTAGGTCTCCAACAATTATATCGGATGCCATTGATTGCTGGCTGGAGACCACATTCTGCAAAAGAGAGTTAGTTCTTCTTCACCACCCACATTTTCAGGGGTGGCTTAGAAGCAATGAGTCTAAGTGCAGCATCTGAGAATTTCGGCTTTGAAGCCCTAGCAAATAGCCTTGCAGGAGATGAATGATACTCATGTGAATAAGCAGAGAAGTTCTTAGTTCTATGAACATATCGATTTGAAGACACACGCTCATATTCATGAGTCTGAGTATGATTTCCCTGCAAAACATTGGCGTTAGGGTGACTCAAGTGAGTCCTGTGTTCACAAGTAGCCGTTGGACCATATGATGCCTTTGGTCTGGGGTTTGTCTTCTTCACTGGTGGTGTCATGATGACATTCACTGGAAGATTCTCCAGGCAGCTTTTGGGTACCCAGATCTTTTTCATAGGAGGTCCATTCCTGCAGTTAGTACCAATATACCTGGCAAACACTTCACCATTCTGATTTTTGAACAGTTTATAGTTTGCATCAAAGGATTCATCAATAATAATAGGATTAGCACAGGTAAATCCAGATAAAGTGGATGGATCCACTAAAGGTTCCTTTGCAGCAACCCATGTGGTTTTGGGATACTGCTCAGGCTTCCAGTAGGAACCATCAGCATTCATTTTCCTCTCGAACCCAACACCCTCTTTCCTAGGGTTTCGGTTCAGAATCTGCTTTTTGAGGACATCGCAGAGAGTCTGATGTCCCTTCAAACTTTTGTACATCCCTGTTTCAAGCAATGTCTTCAACCTAGCATTTTCATCAGCAATACTAGTGGTATCCTCCGCAGAGGGGTTAGTAACCACATCAGTAGTTGAAGACAATGAAACAGCAGCAGCAGTGGAACATTCAGCAACAGATGTAGCGTTATCACGCTCAATGCATTTTAAACATGGTGGTTCGAATCCATCCTGAGCGGGACTGATGTGTTGAGCAAGGAATGAATCTCGCTCCTTCTGAAGATCTTCATAATCCACTCTTATCTTTTCAAGGTCTAGCTTTCTTTGAAGACATTCAGAAGAAAGCTTCTCATGATCAGACAAGAGAGCATTATGTTGATCTTGAAGGGCGTCAAACTTAGCATGAAGTCTCTGAAGACTATCAGCCAAAGCTTTTGACTGATCCATTTCTTCACCCAACATATCATCGGTCTTACCAAGCATGTCTTGAACTTTTTCCAAGATTCTTTGTTGTTTAGTGGCAAGGGAAGCAAGTTTGACATAGCTGAGGCCAAACTCATCACCTGATTCATCATCACTAGTTTCAGAAAGATAGCATTCAGCTACCTTAGCACCCCCTGCCATGAGGCATGGTGAAGATGAAGACGGTTCAGGTGGAAAGGTCATCTCATTAAGGGACTCCTTGTAGTCATCAAGCCAAGGACCATGACTATTAAGATGACTATCATAGACCTCAGCAAGTCGGTCCCAGATTAGCTTCGCGTGATTAACGTGCATGACATTCCTGAACTGATTTCGGGACAGGCAGGAGCAGATGACATCCTTCGCAGTGAGGTTCAATAGAGTGTACTTACGAATGTCATCAGCCTCCGCCATCTTGCATAGATCGGTGAGACCAATCTCGGTGACGGTCCACAGTTCGCTGTCCATAGCCATGAGTCGCTTCTTCATCATGGCTTTCCACCGGGGATACTCATGACCGTCAAATGTGGGGCAAGATACATTCCTCAATCCTGCAGTCGACATAGCTAAACTCCAGGTGGTTAAACCGAATCACACAGAACAAGGGAGTACTTGCTCTGATACCAATTCAAAGTGCTAGTTATCGACTAGAGGGGGGGTGAATAGCGATTTTTAGGTAAGTCTTCAAAACATGGAAGTTTCGAGGACAAACGATAGAAACAACCTAATTGATATGCAGCGGAAGATAAACTACAACAAGCAAGCCATAATCAAGTATGCAATAGCATTAACGTTTGAAGATTAATAGCAGCTAGGTAGTAGGATCAGGATGGAAGATAGTATGAAGCCAATCAACAATAGTAGTCAAGCAATGAAGTCAATCGGATAAAACAATAAGCAATGACTTCATGAAGACAAACTCAAAGTAAAGGAGGGAAGAGATAGAACCAGTTGCTTGTTGAGGACACATGATTTGTTGGACCAGTTCCAGTTGCTGTGACAACTGTACGTCTGGTTAGGGAGGCTGAGATTTAACTCAGAAGACTGTGTCTTCACCTTATTCCCCTTGAGCTAAGGTCACTTAGTCCTCGCCCAATCACTCTGGTAAGTCTTCAAGGGAGACTTCCAAACCTTCACAGACTTTGTTCACTCGGCAATCCACAATGACTCTTGGATGCTCAGAACCGGCTGGAGATTACACAGTCCTCAAGTGTAATAAGTCTTCAGGTCACACAGACAGAAAGACTTCAGTGATGCCTAACACTCTTTGGCTCTGGGTGTTTGGGCTTTGTCCTCGCAAGGATTTCTCTCTCTCAAATGCTTTGAGGTGGGTTGCTCTCAAACGACAAAAGCCGTATACAAACTCTGAGCAGCCGCCAATTTATGGTGTAGGGGGTGGGCTATTTATAGCCACCAGGCAACCCGACCTGATTTGTCCAAAATGACCCTGGGTCACTAAGGAACTGACACATGTTCCAACGGTCAGATTTCAAACACACACGGCAACTTTACTTGGACTACAAGCAAAGCTGACTCATACAACTCTGGATAAGATTTGCTCTCATTGTCTTTGCTCGAAGACATAGGATTTGGGTTGAGCATCACTTCAGTCACTCTGACTTAGTTCACTTGGACCCCATTTAACAGTACGGTGGTTCCTATGACTCAACAAAGAAGAAAGGAAACGACGAAACCACACAGTCTGCGCGCTCCATTGTCTTCACGTAATGTCTTCTCATGTCATAGTCTTCAATATGAATATCTTCTCATACCACCATTGTCTTCAATGTCTTCATACATTTTTAGGGGTCATCTCTGGTAGGTAAACTGAATCAATGAGGGACACTACCTGCATTGTCCTGTAATTCTCACAAACGCATTAGTCCCTCAACCAACTTTGTCGTCAATACTCCAAAACCAACTAGGGGTGGCACTAGATGCACTTACACTCCTGCGTATATCTTTTTAGATCCTCAGCTTGGATTTTCTTTCCGAACGCCGAACTGAGCATCAGGGGCTACTGTCTATGCGGTAACATTTTTATATGCTTTGAACACATACCTCAAAGCCTGTTAACAGACTTGTACAGGCTTCTGTCAGCCCGCTCTTGGCGGACTGAACCTTCTGAATCACCGCACTCATAACAGTGTGGTGTTCCTCGTTGATGGAGGCGCCGTTAAGCACCTCCAACAAATTGTCCGACACCTCCGGATGGACGGAGGTCGCCGGCGTCGTAGGCTTGCCCTTATTATGAAGGCGCCGCCTGTCGGACTCTGGAACCGTTGATGGTTCCGGAGCAGTGTCCGGCCCGGGGGCGGACTTAGATCCCTTTGGGGCTTTACCCCCTTTGGTCCTGGAGTCCGGGAGGTCGCCTTGAGGCGTCTCCAGGACCACCTCCTCCTGGTTCAGTCCCTTTTGGGACTCCACCTCGGCGTCGTCCGCAGGAAGAGGGGAGGAGGCCGTCGGAAGTGAAGCGCTGTTCACATCCGACGAATTCAGGGAGCCGCTCGATGAATCGCCGAGCTGAGCTCTGGGAGGACTGCATAATTAAATTCGGCGTCAGAAGCTACTGAATAATAGAGGAGTGCCATAAGTCATTCGGGTAGCCGGACACTTATGATTTCGCTAGGGGCTTGACCCTGGATGGCCATTCCTCCCCGCCGTCTTCGGCATCGGAGGCGTAGTCCGGCAGAAGGGTCTTCCCCTTCTTGGACCCTCCGGCCTCCGTAGTTGGGGCGGCCTTTCTTTTCTTTCCTCCCCCCGTTGGAGGGGGAGAGGCTTCTTGTTCTTCCTCCTCGTCTTCAGAGGCGGAGGGTGCTTCGGGGTTGTCGGGCGATGAATCCGACACCACCAGTGTCACATCCCTAGCTTCTGGTGCTGCCTGGTGTGTGCATCATGTTTAAATTCTGAAATTTGAACTGAGGGAATTGGAAGCCTCAAAACCCTAAATAAAAGAGGGGCAAGAAACCCTAAAATTGCAATCAGTAAATCCAAAATGCCCTAGAAATAGCTCTGACAATTTTGGCAAGAGTTATAAATCAAACCAAAATTGTGGGACATTTCTAAGGAATTATTGGGCTCTGATTTTAAATCAATATTTTATTTGAATTTGGAGTTATATTCAAAATATATAATGAATATATCTTCAAATGACCTGAGATATTTTGTTATATGTGGAGAAGTCCATTAAGTGACTTAAAAATATCCAGGGGAGTTTTGGCACTGTTTTCAAATTCTATTTGAATTAAAATTCAGTGCCAACTAAATAAAACAGAACAAAAGTAGAAAACAGTAAAAATAAGACAGAGCAGAGAAACTTACCTGTGAAGCCCACCTGGTGGCCCAACAGGACCGGCCCAGCGCGGCCCAGCCCGCCACCGCTACTCCCCCCCCCTGTCGTCTTCCTCTTGCCAGTGGGAGCAGCTGTGTGCTCGCACGCGCGCGGCCGAGGAGGCCACCTCCTCCCTGCCTGGCTGCCTCCTCCTTCCCTGGTCCCTCCCGCGACGCCACGCAGCCCCGACCCCCTCTCACTTCTCCCTCGCCCTCTGGACCTCCCTCCCCCTCGCTCCTCTGTTTCCCCTCCCGCGACCGAACGGAGCCGCCGCCACCGACGAGAGCCACCGTGGCTACCGGCCACCCCACGGCTCACCGACGCCCCAGGAAGCTCCGCCGGTCCTCCCTCTACCTCCTCAACGAGCCACGAGGCCCCGGACGTGCCACAACACCGCCCTCGATGCCTTCTTCAACCTCGGGACCGCCGGCCATCTTCGTCAAATTCGCCGGCTCCGGACCATCCCCGGCCTCGTCTCCGCCTCGAATGGATCTGCTGTGAGCCTCCGCTGCCTCTCCTGTGCTTGCCCCCTCCGTTCTCGCCCCCTAGCCCCATCTCCCACCGCGGCCGAGAGTTTCTCGCCGCCGGCCATGGCGTGGCCGTGGCCACAGCCACCGCAGCTCGTTCTCGAGCCCACCGTCGTGCTCACCACAGTCCCAGGAGCACATAGCACTCACCAACGCCTCCCCTGGCGCCCTGCATCGCCTAACCCGTCGTTGCCGTAGCTCCGGCCGCCGCCTAAGTGGTCGCCGCCGTCGACCCCGGCCTCCCTGTGCCCAGCTGCGTGCGCCCCTAGATGCGCGGGAGCACGGGCTCCCTCTTGGTGCCCTCAGCGCGACCAGCCGCGGGCTGTAGCGCCGTTCCGAGCAACTCCGGCGAGGTCTCGCCGTCGCCGTGGTCGCCGGCGTCACTTGCTGACGGGGCTGGCTTAATTAGCCACTAAACACCACACCGTGTCACTGACACCTAGGCCCCACGCCTTAACTAATCTTAGTTTATTTTCTGTTTAGCTTAAATTAATCACAGTGGCCCCACGCGTCAGCTTTGACTGTGCTGACGTGGCCTTTGACCCGGCCCCACCTGCCATTGACACTAACTAGCCCTGTGTCACTGACGTGTGGCCCCCACACGTCAGGTTTGACCCGGACCCGCCCTGTTGACCTGATGACGTCAGGATGAGGTCATGCTGACGCAATAATTCCTTTCTGGAATTTAAATAAATCTTAAATGATTTAATAATTTCAGAAAATAGCTAAAACTTCTATAAATCATAGAAAATTAACCATAACTCCAAATTAAATAAATTATATATGAAAAATTATCAGAAAAATTCAAGGAATCCATCTGTACCATTTTCATGCATGTTAGAACAACTTATAGTTGCTGTTTAGCACAAATCATATTAATGACATTTAAATAATCACATATGGAGTTTAAATTTGAATCTTGTATTCAAACCAACTTCATTTAATCTGTTGCTAGTTGCATTAGCTCAAAACAAATTCATTTTGCCATGTCATGATCATGCATCATATTGTGCATTGCATTGATTGTGTTCCCTTCTGTGTTGCCGGTATTTGTCCCCTCTCGATAGACGTGATACCGATGTTGTGATCGTTGACACTGATGAAGACTCAATGCTATCTTAAGAAGTGCCAGGCAAGCAAAACCCCCTTGTTCATTCCGATAAAATCCCACTCTTTCGCTCCTGCTCTCTTTTACTGCATTAGGACAACAACGATATATTTGTTACTTGCTGCGGTAGCTGAACCCCTTTATCCTCCGCATGACCTGTCATTGCCACAGTAAATAGATGAAACCCACTAGCATGAGTAGGAGTTGTTTGAGCCCTGTTGTGCCTACTCATTCATGCTTGTCTGTCATGCCTGCTACTGCTTAGAGTTGTGTCAGGTCTGATTCATCGGGGATGAATCAGAGGCGTGTGAACATGTCCCAATGTGTGTGAGCTAAGTGTGTGAACACGATTTGGTAAAGGTAGCGGTGAGAGGCCATGTAGGAGTACATGGTGGGTTGTCTCATTGCAGCCGTCCTCAGGAACTGAGTTCTGTGTTTGTGATCCATGACCAGCTACTACCACACATTGGAATGCTTAAGTGCCCCTCTCGACTTATTAACCAACATGATCTCTGTCCAGGAGTTGCAACTAGTTTCTGGTGTTTGTAGGTAGTGTTAGTAGTCTACCAAGTGGCACCCGGTACAGGTGGGCTTGGGACAGACTAGGAACAATGGCACGGTGTACCAAGTGGCACCCGGATGGTGGGCTTGGGAACCCTGCTCACATCGTTTGGGGCCGTAAGCGACACCCCGGCCGGATCTCCTTGCGGATGGAACCCGAATAGGCGATAAACCTGGACGAGAGACTTGTTCGGTTAGTCAGGTCGTGGCCGACTCCCTCGCCCGGCTTCCGCTTGAAGGTTGCCGAGGTACATGACGTGTACAGGGCGATAAGTGGCGAAAGCGTGTGTGAAGAAGTACACCCCTGCAGGGTTAACATCATCTATTCGAATAGCCGGATTCCTCGGATATGGAAACTTGGACCCCTTGCATAGTTCATAGACAAGTGAAAGTGGATACTCTAAAATATGCAAGATAAGCGTGAGTGCTATGGATGGCGTTCTCGTAGGGAGACGGGAGCGGATCCATAGTGGTGTATTGGTTGGTGAATATGTGGACTCGTGTGCGCCACCTCAAAAGAGTTACTTGCAGTCGTAGTTCAGGATAGCCACCGAGTCAAAGCTGGCTTGCTGCAGTTAAACTCCACCACCCCCTTGTTGATAATGATGCATATGTAGATAGATCTGATGTAAGTCTTGCTGGGTACATTTGTACTCACGTTTGCCTATTTTATGTTTTTGCAGAGAGACTTCAGTCTCACTAGTAGTTCCGCTTGGACTTCGACGTTTAGCTTGTTACCTCAGCTACGATCTTGTGCCCCGGTAGATAGTCAGGCTTCTCAGCCCTTTTCAGTTATAGATGTCTGTACCCAGACATGATAGCTTCCGCTTGTGCTTTGATTTGTATGCTCTGATTGTTGGGTCATGAGACCCATGTTTGTAATATCTCGCTCCTCGGAGCCTATTGAATAAATTACTTGAGTCGTAGAGTCATGATGTGATGCCATGTTGTATTTGCACATATCGAGCATATTGTGTGTATGTTATTGAAATGCTTGGTATGTGTGGGATCTGACCATCTAGTTGTTTACCTTTAGTAGCCTCTCTTACCGGGAAATGTCTCCTAGTGTTTCCACTGAGCCATGGTAGCTTGCTACTGCTCCGGAACACTTAGGCTGGCCGGCATGTGTCCTTCTTCGTTCCTGTGTCTGTCCCTTCGGGGAAATGTCACGCGATGAATACCGGAGTCCTGTTAGCCGCTACAGCCCGGTTCACCGGAGTCCTGCTAGCCCAGTGCTACAGCCTGGATTCACTCGCTGATGACCGACACGTTCGATGCTGGGTCATGGATGCCTGTCCCTGTAAGTCTGTGCCACTTTGGGTTTACGACTAGCCATGTCAGCCCGGGCTCCTTATCATATGGATGCTAGCGACACTGTCATATACGTGTGCCAAAAGGCGCAAACGGTCCCGGGTTAAGGTAAGGCGACACCCGTGGGAATACCGTGCGTGAGGCCACAAAGTGATATGAGGTGTTACATGCTAGATCGATGTGGCATCGAGTCGGGGTCCTGACAGTGTTGGTATCAGAGCTTGACTGCCTGTAGGATCACCAAGCCAAACTGGTCGAAGTTGAGTCTAGAAATTCTTTAGTTATATAAGGGAATTGATTGTGGGATGGAACGTAAGGCTCTTTTTACTCCTTGTACCTCATGGCCTTCTGATCTGAGTCATCATCTTCTCTTCTACGGGGATTAAGAACTAGGCTATCTCTTCTTTCTATTAGGATCACGTGTTACTTATCAGTGGACTTATAAGATTGTTGGATTTAAGCCTCTGTTCAGTTTTTACTGCTTCCGTATGTTAATTGTTGATCTCGAAATCTTGATATTGTGCTTCTGAGTGGTTATGCCACCATTTTTGTGAATGTCTCAAATCTTTTCTGAGCATTTACAGCCGTTATGCTGTCCGAGTCATCCCAGGTTTCTAAATAGTCTGATGCATTTGCAAATCCTTTCCCTCTGGTTTCGATGCTCCTTTATGCCAGCTCAATCACACAAATTGTTGAGTTGAGGTATTCTATTGCCTCGACCTTTATGTTGGAATATTATTATGACCTAGGTGTCTTAGGGGATCATCTAGTAATTTAGCCATGATTTGTGTTCCCAGTGTGATGATTCTGGCCATCATTCTCGAAAGCATCCCGTGATGCTACTTAGTAATAGGTATTCTGTTCCTGGGTTCTTGAACCCGAGATTCACCCTACTTACTTCATGTTGATAGTGTTTGCTAGTTCCTTTAGTATATTAGTAACCTTTGCGATAGTCCTCGAGGTCCATGGTATATCGCTCATACTTAATCTGGAAGCCTTGGAGAAGGTTCGCTCTGCGCTTGCCTCCAGCTTCAACGAGTGCGGGAGGACGACGGTCTGGCCCGCGTCCCATGCCTCCTTCGGCAGGATCGTCACGGAGGTCCGATTCTTTGCTGACGCCCTGTGGGCGAGCCTGGTTCTCCCCTTCTCCGCTTTCTTCAATGCGGTGCTTTCCCACTACCAGATCCATATGATGCATCTTGGTCCCCAATCTATTACCCTGCTTGCTGTCCTCGCCTTTGTCTACGAGGCCATGGTGGGGATTCCTCCTTCCGTTGCTCTCCTGCGCCACTTCTTCTCTTTGCGCCTGACTGACCCTTCCCAATGTTCGGGATGCGTTAGCTTCCAGGCCGTTCGGAGACGGCCGCCTTGGGGATCGACTTTGGCCTCCCATCTTCTACGAGTGGGTTTCAGGAGCGATGGCTGTATCTGGACGTTGGGGTGCCCAGCCCCCTTCTCGCGCACCCGACATTGCTCGCTATTCCCAATCCCGGTTGGGGTCATGAGGAGCTTATCAGCCCCCAGCTTGCTTTCGCCTGGCATCGCTTCGAAAGGCTGAGGACGCTCGATGTGACATCGCCTCAGGTGGTGAAGGAGTTCCTCCAGCGCTGCATCGCTCCTCTCCAGCGCCATTCCCGCCCGATGTGGGCCTTTTCCTGGTGTCAGGACCGCATGAGGCTCCAGGAAGGGGATCTTGCGCCTGAAATGCTGAAGAAGGTGTTGAAAGTCCTGACTGGTGACCCTCTCTACGCAGCGTCCGTCATGGAGGCGCCCTCTTGTATCTCTGCTCAAACAGGGTCGAGTTCATGAGGCAGATGCCCCGCTTCGACGAATGGGGGTTGCGCCCGGCTAGCCTTGTGGGGCCCCTCGAGAATCCGGTTGCTGCGGCTCTTCCCCCGGTCGCCCGTGCCGGTCTTGCCTCAGGAGTCGTTGCAGGGAGGCAAGCATCGGCAGGAGTTGGGGGGCCTGACGTTGAGGTGCTGATGTCGCGCGGGGCTCTTGAGGCATCATCCTCCGGAGCTTACGGAGCCCCTCTCGAGGTGGTGGCTAATGAGGGGGCGCGACCTGCGGCTCCCGAGGCCGAAGCCCTCGTGGCCTCGGCAGGCCACCAAGAGGTGGCACATGATCGCTCCTCTCAGACTGGCGCCATTGATGTAGGTTGCCCTGATGCTTTGACTCCTATGCCACGCGCCGGCCCTCACGTCGAGAGCTTGGGACGGTTCCGTATAGATTTCAAGGCCCTTCGCAAGAGGAAGTAGGCTTCGGGTGGTGATGATCGCCCGTGCCGCCCATTGAAGCACAAGAAGTACTTCGCCATGGACGAGTAAGTCCCTCCTTCTTATAGTTCCTTGTTTGCCGTTCCCTTTGCTGACCGTGGCCTTTCAGGATCCCCCCTGCCGAGCCCGCGGAGCCAGCCAAGGAGCCACTTCCTCAGGCTTCACCTCCACCGCCGACCTTGATCGCCTCGAGCCTGCGCGCCACCCTTGGCGCGAGTTCAGCTGGAGTGGTAGGCCAGCCTGCGGTCCGCCTTGAGCGTGCGGGCACGCTGCTCCTCCTTCGCGAGCTCTCCCTGGGCACAACTAGCTTGCCCAGGGCTCCTCCGCTGATCATTGGCGGCGAATGGTTGAAGTCAATCTTCGGTTCCTCACCGGGGCGGCGACGGGTTGGGTCCCTTGCGGGACCCGTCTAGCGATCATGGGGGCACCAGCCCCCAGCCCCCTGCCAAGAGGGGACGAGCCACTCCAGGGTCCTCTGCCGACGCCGATGGCGGAGGATGACATTGATGACGTGCTCAGGCGTGCGCGGGAGCGCATCGTTGTCCGGCGAGAGTTCCTCCAGAGGGCGACAGATGCAGTGAGCTAGCTTGGTGCAGAGCTTGCGGGCGAGGACGCGCGTCTTTAAGCTGAAGGCCTGCGGCTGGTCGAGGAGCGACGCAAGTTAAAGGCGGCTGTTGGTCTCGCGCTCCACCAGCGTGATCTCGAAAATGCCAAGGCTGAGGCATCTCTGGCGGCCTCTCGGGAAGCCTACTCCCGAGCCATTGAGGAGGCTCAGGAGGCGGATCGGCGACACGAAGCTGCGGAAGAGCGTGGATGGGAGCTCCAAGACTGGTGCAATTCTCTGGAGCAGCAAGTGGAGTTGCGCCGAGCTAACCTTGCGTCACTGAAAGGGGCGCCCGCCAAAGAGGAGGGGCTCCGGAGGCGCGGGGAAATGCTGACATTGGAGGCTACCGAGCGCAACCTCGATCTTGAGCGGTTGGAGACAAGGGAGCGCCAGGTCACCCAGGCGGAGGACGATGTTGGTGCTCGGGAGGCCCGGATCCTAGAGGAGATCGACCGCCGCGTGGCGGAAGCTCACGCGGGGCTTGAGCGCGAGTATGAAGAGAGGTTGGAGCTGATCAAGGCCGAAGCCGCGGGTAGAACTGCTGCTCTCAGAACTAGGCTGACCAAAGCCACGCAGCGAGCTGAGGCCACTGCAACCGCCCTAGGCATGGCGCAGGCTGAGCTAGTCTCCTCCCGTGCCGAGTTGCTTCTTCTTCAACGACGGGTCGACGGGTCAACAAGGATGAGATTCGCCAGCGGCTGACGCTGGAGCACATGCATGGCCCCATGCTCCGAAGACTTAGGGAAAGGGCCAATGCAGCCCTGGGCAACATCTGCGAGGCAGCCGCTGAGGAGCCGCGTGTGACCAACTACGCCGACAATGTCCGGTTCTTCACTGACGTGGTGACGCATCTGGAGAACCTCTCCGAGAGGTCTCGCCAGCTGGTAGAGGAATGGAGCCGCGGTCTGCTCGCACGGGCATTCTCCTGCGTCTTCAGCTATCTCCAGAACATCGACCCCCTCTTCGACTTCGATGCCGCCATAGCCCCGGTGCCTGAGGCTGTCCGACGCGACCTAGCATGGTGGGTGGAGGACAATGTAGATGCACTCGTCTGGGCCTACACTTCTGATGATGACGGGTTGATCGTTGCTACTGACGAAGGCGACGTGGTGAACGGCGGTGAAGATGGTGCCAACGACGGCGATGGGGAGGCCAGCGGCAGCGACAGTGGTGCCAGCGACGCCTCTGGGGACGCCCCGGGGGATGCGGTGAGAGACATGTCCGATTGATCCCACGCTCCCCCCTGTTGTTTATCCTACGCAGGAAGAGACTCGAGCGTGGCCCTGAAGGTTGTAAGAGCATTTTGGGAGGGGAAGCCCCTCATGTAAAAAAGATTGTTGCCTATGTGTTGTTGAGGTCGGTGCCAGATGGGAGCCCGTATGATGTCATGATTTTCGTGATGAGTTGGTTGTCGTGGTCTTGACCGCGTGGCAAGAGCGAACGCCGGCCGCGGGACGGCAGGCGCACATGCTGGGCCCCGCCCAACTCGCGAGGGGGAGACCGCTGGCGTGAATCCCAACTTGAACAGAAATCGAAACACGAGAAAGCATACGAATAAGACAAGACACCCCTCCCCACATACGCAAACACAAATTCGACTTCAACTTAGATCCGAAACGAGAAAGCATGTTCGCACAAAATGAAGCAAAAGCAAAAGGCCGCATCCGGCACCTAGTCAAGTCTTTGACGTCTTCTCACCGGCGCGGAGCTAAGTGCTACCACTGGGCGTGGGAGGGAGCCCCCGAGGCCCGAGGGCGGCTCTCCGGAGACTCCGGGGCGTGTACAACCCCAACTCATTATTACGTGAGAGTGTCACGGGCGGCGAGCTTCACAGGCACTGGGCCTTCTTCACAGGTACCGGCCTTGCTTCATATCGCCAGATGAGGGCCCCGCCTTGCGCCACCCTTGACCACCATTGACGACGACCGGAAACCAGGACGACACCAATGGGGAAAAGGGGATGCCAGCGGTTCCCCCGATGACCACGGGTCCTCTGCCGGGGGAAGGCCTTGGGGCACCTCCTCGGCAAAGGGCCTACCTCCGAAGAGTGCCTTGCTCCGTGTGCCGTGGGGACGAGCCTGGCTCCTGGCCCCTCTCCTGCTGCCCCCAGTGCCCTCCTCCTGAGGGGAGGGAGGATGTTGTACTGGGGCAGCCATCCGCTGCAGCGACCTGAACCTCCTGCGACCCATGGTTAGCATAAGCTTGCTCCTGAGGAATTAACGGTACCCGATAGTTGCTGCCACCGGCGCGGCTGTCAAGGCTTCCATGAGGCTCCTGAAAGAGCTCGGTTTCTGGCGCCTCTTCCTCCCAGCCTGGCCCAAGGAACGAGCCGTGGTCTTCTTCCAGCGCGTACTCTCGATCCACCATGTGGGGCACATCGGCCTCCGGGGTCACCGCCCCAAAAGCCTCGCCGCAGTGCCCCGCGCGCCATGCAGTTCGACTTGAAGCTCCATCTTGGGGGCGGTAGGGCGGCGGCCCGCCCGGGCCGTAGGCAGTGATGCGCATGCCCTCGCTTGCCAGGGGCGGTGCCGGCGCAGCCTGTCGCCCGACACTGACGGCCAGGCTGGTGTTGATGAAGCCTTGAGGTGCGCCCGGCGGCGCGCGGGCACGGATAGGCCCGCAGTGTGATCCTCCCGGGGCCTGGGGTGGAAGCTGGACGCAGAACAGGGGTGCCCCTAAAGCCGCGGCATCCAGGAGCTCGGCGACGCGCTCCAGCAGCATGTCGTGGCCGCTTTCTTGCAGTCTGCACCGCAGCAGTTCTCGCGCCACTGTGAGCGTGACCTTCATGTTCGCCTGCTCCCGTCAGGTGTGCGGTGCTGTGGCCGTAGCATGGCTTGAGACCCTTACTGCCGATCGCACCTGCCGTGGAGTGAGGGCAGGCGATGCTTGACCGTGTCGCCCGCTCCCTGCAGCGCTCTGCGGAGCGCGGGCTGCCTGAGGTGCAGGGTTGAGGTCACCTTGGGCAGGTGGCGCGGCATGGGCAGGCCATGCCGCCCAGCGGTCGGAGTTGGCCGTAGAGTCGCCGGACATGGAGGCGGTGAAGCGGCGGAACGCAGGACGGAAGAAGGAAGATTTCGGCGCACCCCTACCTAGCGCGCCAAATGTCAGATGTTGGGTTTCAGCAGACCCTTAAGGTTCGAACTCAGGGGTGCGTGCGAAGATCTTCCCCCTACCAATCCACGTCCAATCGCCTCGCGAGAATCTAAGCTGAACGATTAACCACACGAAGGACACAAGATTTATACTGGTTCGGGCCACCGTTGTGGTGTAATACCCTACTCCAGTGTGTGGTGTGGTGGATTGCCTCAGGGGCTGATGATGAACAGTACAAGGGGAAGAACAACCTCGCGAGAGGTGTTCTTGGGTTGGTGCGACGAACTACTTGGGAGAGTTTGATCGCCTTTGAATCTGATGGGGACTCTATCTCCTCTCCTCTACTATGGTGGCTAGCCCTATATATAGAGGCTCTGGTCCTCTTCCCAAATATTGAGCGGGAAGGGCGCCAACAACAACCATTTTGAAGGGGAACATCTAGTACAAGTTATCCTGACTAAAGTTGGTCTTCGGTTGCCAAAGGCACTGACGATGACGCTGTCTTGGGCTCCAAAGTGACCTCCATCCTGCCGCTCTGCTGGTCTTGGTCTCGTTGCACTGAAATGGTCACCTTTTCCTGATGCCTTGGTACTCCACGCTTGTGCTTGCCCCCTTTGCACCGAAGAGGAAACAAGGACACTGCGATCTCTCTGCCTCCTCGTGAGCCCGCCTGGCGAGGCCGCTCCTAAGGAAGCCTTACGTTGTCCGCCCCACGAGGCTTGGCCTCTCGCGAGGGTCTTGAGTTTGCGTTGATGAAGATGGGTCGTACTGGGCCACCACTTGAGCCACGCCGCAGGCCGCAGGCAGGCAAGTCTGGGGACCCCCGTTCCTAGCACACCGACAGGGCCCAACAGTCAAAAGAGAGAGGGGCAAAGAAGAAACAGAGCATGGCGGTGCTCCTCCGGAGCTTACACCAGCGAGGAGAGGTTCTTGGGCGTCTCCAGAGGGATAGAAGTGGAGAGGGGTTCATGGCGCACCTGCCTGTACTCGTGGCTTCTTGGGGGATGGCCGGAGCTGTTGGAAATATGCCCTAGAGGCAATAATAAATTAGTTATTATTATATTTTCTTGTTCATGATAATCGTTTATTATCCATGCTATAATTGTATTGATAGGAAACTCAGATACATGTGTGGGTACATAGACAACACCATGTCCCTAGTAAGCCTCTAGTTGACTAGCTCGTTAATCAATAGATGGTTACGGTTTCCTGACCATGGACATTGGATGTCGTTGATAACGGGATCACATCATTAGCAGAATGATGTGATGGACAAGACCCAATCCTAATCCTAGCACAAAGATTGTGTAGTTCGTATGCTAAAGCTTTTATAATGTCAAGTATCATTTCCTTCGACCATGAGATTGTGCAACTCCCGGATACTGTAGGAATGCTTTGGGTGTACCAAACGTCACAACGTAACTGGGTGGCTATAAAGGTGCACTAGAGGTATCTCAGAAAGTGTCTATTGGGTTGGCACGAATCGAGACTGGGATTTGTCACTCCGTGTAAACGGAGAGGTATCTCTGGGCCCACTCAGTAGGACATCATCATAATGTGCACAATGTGACCAAGTGGTTGATCACGGGATGATGTGTTACGGAACGAGTAAAGAGACTTGCCGGTAACGAGATTGAACAAGCTATCGAGATACCGACGATCGAATCTCGGGCAAGTACAATACCGCGAGACAAAGGGAATTGTATACGAGATCGATTGAGTCCTTGACATCGTGGTTCATCCGATGAGATCATCGTGGAACATGTGGGAGCCAACATGGGTATTCAGATCCCGCTGTTGGTTATTAACCGGAGAACGTCTCGGTCATGTCTGCATGGTTCCCGAACCCGTAGGGTCTACACACTTAAGGTTCGATGATGCTAGGGTTATAAAGGAAGTTTGTATGTGGTTACCAAATGTTGTTCGGAGTCCCGGATGAGATCCCGGACGTCACGAGGAGTTCCGGAATGGTCCGGAGGTAAAGATTTATATATGGGAAGTCCTGTTTTGGTTACCGGCAAAGTTTTGGGTTTTATCGGTAACGTACCGGGACCACCGGGAGGGTCCCGGGGGTCCACCAAGTGGGGCCACCATCCCCGGAGGGCTTAATGGGCCAAGTGTGGGACGGGACCAGCCCCAAGTGGGCTGGTGCGCCCCCAACAAGGGCCCAAGGCGCCTAGGGTTGGGGGAGGGGGCGCACCCACCTAACTTGGGGGGCAAGTTTCCCCTCTTCCCCCCCTTGGCCGCCACCCTAAATGGGATTGGGGCTGCCGCACCCCTTGGGGTGGAAACCCTAGAGGGAGCGCAACCCCCTCCCTCTCCCCTATATATAGTTGAGGTCTTGAGGGCTGCCAACACATGAGTTTCACCTCTCCCTGGCGCAGCCCTACCTCTCTCCCTTCTCCTCTCCCGCGGTGCTTGGCGAAGCCCTGCAGGATTGCCACGCTCCTCCATCACCACCACGCCGTTGTGCTGCAACTGGACGGAGTCTTCCTCAACCTCTCCTTCTCACCTTGCTGGATCAAGGCATGGGAGTCGTCACCGGGCTGTACGTGTGTTGAACGCAGAGGTGCCGTCCGTTCGGCACTAGGATCTCCGGTGATTTGAATCACGACGAGTACGACTCCTTCAACCCCGTTCTCTTGAACGCTTCCGCTTAGCGATCTACAAGGGTATGTAGATGCACTCTCCTTCCCCTCGTTGCTGGTTTCTCCATAGATAGATCTTGGTGACACGTAGGAAAATTTTGAATTTCTGCTACGTTCCCCAACAGTGGCATCATGAGCTAGGTCTATTGCGTAGATTCTTTGCACGAGTAGAACACAAAGTAGTTGTGGGAGTTGATTTTGTTCAATATGCTTACCGTTACTAGTCCAATCTTGATTCGGCGGCATTGTGGGATGAAGCGGCCCGGAGCGACCTTACACGTACACTTACGTGAGACAGGTTCCACTGACTGACATGCACTTGTTGCATAAGGTGGCTAGCGGGTGCCAGTCTCTCCCACTTTAGTCAGATCGAATTCGATGAATAGGGTCCTTATGGAGGGTAAATAGCAATTGCCATATCACGCTGTGGTTTTTGCGTAGGTAAGAAACGTTCTTGCTAATAACCCATAGCAGCCACGTAAAACATGCAAACAACAATTAGAGGACGTCTAACTTGTTTTTGCAAGGTATGCTATGTGATGTGATATGGCCAAGAAGAATGTGATGAATGATATGTGATGTATGAGATTGATCATGTTCTTGTAATAGGAATCACGACTTGCATGTCGATGAGTATGACAACCCGTAGGAGCCATAGGAGTTGTCTTAATTTATTGTATGACCTGCGTGTCATTGAACAAACGCCATGTAATTACTTTACTTTATTGCTAACCGGTAGCCATAGTAGTAGAAGTAATAAGTTGGTGAGACGACTTCATGAAGACACGATGATGGAGATCATGATGATGGATATCATGGTGTCATGCCGGTGACGATGATGATCATGGAGCCCCGAAGATGGAGATCAAAAGGAGCAAAATGATATTGGCCATATCATGTCACTTTTTGATTGCATGTGATGTTTATCATGTTTATACATCTTGTTTGCTTAGAACGACAGTAGTAAATAAGATGATCCCTCATTAAAATTTCAAGAAAGTGTTCCCCCTAACTTTGCACCGTTGCGAAAGTTCGTCGTTTCGAAGCACCACGTGATGATTGGGTGTGATAGATTCTTACGTTCACATACAACGGGTGTAAGCCAGATTTACACACGCGAAACACTTAGGTTAACTTGACGAGCCTAGCATATACAGACATGGCCTCGGAACAAAAGAGACCAAAAGGTCGAGCATGAGTCGTATGGAGGATACGATCAACATGAAGATGTTCACCGATGATGACTAGTCCGTCTCACGTGATGATCGGACACGGCCTAGTTGACTCGGATCATGTAATCACTTAGATGACTAGAGGGATGTCTATCTGAGTGGGAGTTCATAAGACGAACTTAATTATCCTGAACATAGTCAAAAACCCTTTGCAAATTATGTCATAGCTCACACTTTAGTTCCACTGTTTAGATATGTTCCTAGAGAAAATATAGTTGAAAGTTGACAGTAGTGATTATGCAGACAGTAGAAAGCTTATGTCCTTAATGCACCGCTCAGTGTGCTGAACCCCAAACGTCGTCTGTGGATGTTGCGAACATCGGACATACACGTTTTGATAACTATGTGATAGTTCAGTTAAACGGTTTAGAGTTGAGGCACCAAAGACGTTTTTCGAAACGTCGCGGAACATATGAGATGTTTTGAGGGATGAAATTGGGATTTCAGGCTCGTGCCCACGTCAAGAGGTATAAGACCTCCAACGATTTTCTTAGCCTACAAACTAAGGGAGAAAAGCTCAATCGTTGAGCTTGTGCTCAGATTGTCTGAGTGCAACAATCACTTGAATCAAGTGGGAGTTGATCTTCCAGATGAGATAGTGATGTTTCTCCAAAGTCATTGCCACCAAGCTGCTAGAGCTTCATGATGAACTATAAAATATCAGGGATAGATATGATGATCCTTGAGGTATTCGCGATGTTTGACACCGCGAAAGTAGAAATCAAGAAGGAGCATCAATTATTGATGGTTGGTGAAACCACTAGTTTCAAGAAGGGCAAGGGCAAGAAGGGATACTTCATGAAACGGCAAATCAGTTGCTGCTCTAGTGAAGAAACCCAAGGTTGAACCCAAACCCGAGACTAAGTGCTTCTGTAATAAGGGGAACATCCACTGGAGCAGAATTACCCTAGATACTTGGTAGATGAGAAGGCTGGCAAGGTCGATAGAAGTATATTGGATATACATTATGTTAATATGTACTTTACTAGTACTCCTAGTAGCACCAGGGTATTAAGATACCGGTTCGGTTGCTAAGTGTTAGTAACTCGAAATAAAAGAGCTACAGAATAAACGGAGACTAGAAAAAGGTGAGCTGACGATATGTGTTGGAAGTGTTTCCAAGGTTGATGATATCAAGCATCGCACGCTCCCTCTACCATCGAGATTGGTGTTAAACCTAAATAATTGTTATTTGGTGTTTGCGTTGAGCATAGGCATGATTGGATTATGTCTATCGCAATACGGTTATTCATTTAATGAGAATAATGGGTACTCTATTTATTTGAATAATACCTTCAATGGTCTTGCACCTAAAGGAATGGTTTATTGAATCTCGATCATAGTGATACACATTTTCATGCAAGAAGATATAAGATAGTAATGATAGTACCACTTACTTGTGGCACTGCCATGTAAGTCACATTGGTATAAAACGCATGAAGAAGCTCCATGTTGATGGATCTTTGGACTCACTCGTTTTTGAAAAGTTTGAGACATGCGAACCATGTCTATTGGTGTATACGCATGAAGAAACTCCATGTAGATGGATCGTTTGGACTCACTTGATTTTGAATCACTTGAGATACGCAAATCATACCACATGGGCAAGATGACTGAAAGCCTCGTTTTCAGTAAAATGGAACAAGAAAGCAACTTGTTGGAAGTAATACATTTTGATGTGTGCAGTCCAATGAGTGCTAAGGCACGCAGTGGATATCGTTATGTTCTTACTTCACAGATGATTTGAGTAGATACTGAGTATATTTACTTGATGAAACACAAGTCTGAATTATTGAATGGTTCAAGTAATTTCAGAGTGAGGTTGAAAATCCTCATGACAAGAGGATAAAATGTCTATGATATGATCATAGAGATGAGTATCTGAGTTACGAGCTTTGGCACACAATGAAGACATTGTGGAAATTGTTTCACAATTAGTACCGCCTGGAACACCATAGTGTGATGGTGTGTCCGAACATCATAGTTGCACCCTATTGGATATGGTGCGTACCATGATGTCTCTTATCAAATTACCACTATCGTTCATGGGTTAGGCATTAGAGACAACCGCACTCACTTTAATAGGGCACCACGTAATTCTGTTAAGACGACACTGTTTGAACTGTGGTTTGGAGAAACCTAAGTTGTCGTTTCTTAAAAGTTTGGGGCTGCGACGCTTATGTGAAAAAGTTTCATCGTGATAAGCTCGAACCCAAAACGGATAAATACATCTTCATAGGATACCCAAAATGGTTGGGTATACCTCCTATTCAGATCCGGAAGCAAAAGTAATTGTTTCTAGAAACGGGTCCTTTCTCGAGGAAAAGTTTCTCTCGAAAGAATTGAGTGGGAGAATGGTGGAGACTTGATGAGGTTATTGAACCGCCACTTCAACTAGTGTGTAGCAGGGCACAGGAAGTTGTTCGTGTGGCACCTACACCAATTGAAGTAGAAGCTTATGATAGTGATCATGAAACTTTGGATCAAGTCACTACCAAACCTCGTAGGTCGACAAGGATGCGTACTGCTTCAGAGTGGTATAGTAATCCTGCATTGAAGGTCATGTTGCTAGACAACAATGAACCTACGAGCTATGGAGAAGCGATGGTGGGCCCGAATTCCAACAAATGGTTAGAAGCCATGAAATCCGAGAGAGGATCCATGTATCAGAACAAAGCATGGACTTTGGTGGACTTGCCCGATGATCGGCAAGCCATTGAGATAAATGGATCTTTAAGAAGAAGATGGAGATGGACGGTAATGTCACCGTCTATGAAGCTCGACTTGTGGCGAAGAGTTTTTCACAAGTTCAAGGAGTTGACTACAATGAGATTATCTCATCCGTAGCGATGCTTAAGTCCGTCGGAATCATGTTAGCATTAGCTGCATTTATGAAATCTGGCAGATGGATGTCAAAACGAGTTTCCTTACCAGATTTCATAAGGAAAGGTTGTATGTGATACAATCAGAAAGGTTTTGTCGATCCTAAGGATGCTAAAAGGTATGCTAGCTCCAGCGATCCTTCCATGGACTGGAGTAAGCATCTCGGAGTTGGAATATGCACTTTGATAAGATGATCAAAGATTTTGGGTTTATACAAAGTTTATGAGAAATTTGTATTTCCAAAGAAGTGAGTGGGAGCACTATAGAATTTCTGATGAGTATATGTTGTAAACATATAGTTGATTAGAAATGATGTAGAATTTCTAGAAAGCATATAGGGTTATTTGAAAGGTGTTTTTCAATAGAAAACCTGGAATAAGCTACTTGAACATTGAGCATCAAGATCTATGAGGATAGATTAAAAACGCTAAATGGTACTTTCAAATGAGCACATACCTTGACATGATCTTGAAAGTGTTCAAGATGGATCAGTCAAAGAAGGAGTTCTTGCCTGAGTTGTAAGGTATGAAGTTAAGAGTTAAAGCTCGACCATGACAGAATAGAGAGAAAGGACGAAGGTCGTCCCCTATGCTTCAGACGTAGGCTCTATAGTATGCTATGCTGTGTACTGCACCGGAAGTGTGCCTTGCCATGAGTCAGTCAAGGGGTACAAGAATGATCCAGGAATGGATCATTGGACAACGGTCAAAATTGTCCTTGGAGTAAATAAGGACATGTTTCTCGATTATGGAGGTGATAAAGAGTTCGGCGTAAAGGGTTACGTCGATGCAAGCTTTAACACCTATCTGAGTGACTCTGAGTAGCAAACCGGATACGTATAGTGGAGCAACCATTGGGAATAGCTCCAAGTGGAGCGTGGAAGCAGCATTTACAGAATGACCTAGAGATTTCCAAAGTACATACGGATCTGAAAGTTGCAGACCCGTTGACTAAAACCTCTCTCACAAGCAAACCATGATCAAACCCCAGAACTCATTGAGTCTTAATCACATGATGATGTGAACTAGTTTAATGACACTAGTAAACTATTTGGATGTTGGTCACATGGCGATGTGACGTGTGAGTGTTAATCACATGACGATGTGAACTAGATTATTGACTCTAGTGAAAGTGGGAGACTGTTGGAAATATGCCCTAGAGGCAATAATAAATTAGTCATTATTATATTTCCTTGTTCATGATAATCGTTTATTATCCATGCTATAATTGTATTGATAGGAAACTCAGATACATGTGTGGGTACATAGACAACACCATGTCCCTAGTAAGCCTCTAGTTGACTAGCTCGTTGATCAATAGATGGTTAAGGTTTCCTGACCATGGACATTGGATGTCGTTGATAATGGGATCACATCATTAGCAGAATGATGTGATGGACAAGACCCAATCCTAAGCCTAGCACAAAGATCGTGTAGTTCGTAAAGCTTTTCTAATGTCAAGTATCATTTCCTTAGACCATGAGATTTTGCAACTCCCGAATACCGTAGGAATGCTTTGGGTGTACCAAACGTCACAACGTAACTGAGTGGCTATAAAGGTGCACTCCAGGTATCTCCGAAAGTGTCTGTTGGGTTGGCACGAATCGAGAATGGGATTTGTCACTCCGTGTAAACGGAGAGGTATCTCTGGGCCCACTCGGTAGGACATTATCATAATGTGCACAATGTGACCAAGGGGTTGATCATGGGATGATGTGTTACGGAACGAGTAAAGAGACTTGCCGGTAACGAGATTGAACAAGGTATCGGGATATCGACGATCGAATCTCGGGCAAGTACAATACCGCGAGACAAAGGGAATTGTATACGGGATCGATTGAGTCCTTGACATCATGGTTCATCCGATGAGATCATCGTGGAACATGTGGGAGCCAACATGGGTATCCAGATCCCTCTGTTGGTTATTAACCGTAGAACGTCTCGGTCATGTATCCATGGTTCCCGAACCCGTAGGGTCTACACACTTAAGGTTCGATGACGCTAGGGTTATAAAGGAAGTTTGTATGTGGTTACCGAATGTTGTTCGGAGTCCCATATGAGATCCCGGACGTCACGAGGAGTTCCAGAATGGTCGGGAGGTAAAGATTTATATATGGGAAGTCTTGTTTTGGTCACCGGAAAAGTTTCGGGTTTTATCGGTAACGTACCGGGACCACCGGGAGGGTCCCGGGAGTCCACCAAGTGGGGCCACCATCCCCGGAGGGCTGCATGGGCCAAGTGTGGGAGGGGACCAGCCCCAGGTGGGCTGGTGCGCCCCCCACAAGGGCCCAAGGCGCCTAGGGTTGGGGGAGGGGGCGCACCCACCTAACTTGGGGGGCAAGTTTCCCCTCTCCCCCCCTTGGCCGCCACCCTAGATGGGATTGGGGCTGCCGCACCCCTTGGGGTGGAAACCCTAGAGGGGGCGCACCCCCTCCCTCTCCCTTGTATATAGTTGAGGTCTTGAGGGCTGCCAACACATGAGTTTCACCTCTCCCTGGCGCAGCCCTACCTCTCTCCCTTCTCCTCTCCCACGGTGCTTGGTGAAGCCCTGCAGGATTGCCACGCTCCTCCATCACCACCATGCCATTGTGCTGCTGCTGGACGGAGTCTTACTCAACCTCTCCTTCTCACCATGCTGGATCAAGGCATGGGAGTCATCACCGGGCTGTACGTGTGTTGAACGCGGAGGTGCCGTCCGTTCGGCACTAGGATCTCCGGTGATTTGGATCACGACGAGTACGACTCCTTCAACCCCGTTCTCTTGAACGCTTCCGCTTAGCGATCTACAAGGGTATGTAGATGCACTCTCCTTCCCCTCGTTGCTGGTTTCTCCATAGATAGATCTTGGTGACACGTAGGAAAATTTTGAATTTCTGCTACGTTCCCCAACAGGAGCTGCTCTCAATCAAGCTCGCGAGCGGCGGTTGCGGTCAGGACTCGCCAGAGAGTAAGAAGGCGACGACAAGGGGCGACGACGAGGGGCGACTCCAGGGGCTCCAACGCTTCCAAATGGCACCAGTGGACCTCCAATGATGAGCATGTGGGGTTGGTTGAGCTCGAGGGGCTCTGGAACGGGGTGGAGGGGCTGCGGGGGTCGCTGGTGAGCTCGGGTCGGGGGTGGCGGCCAGAGGCCTGCCCGGCCGGGCTACAACTAAGCTACGGGGTCGTGGTGGTTGGGAGGTGCGGTGTGAGGCTTCGAAGCGGAGGGAGGGGCTCTATATATAGCCGGAGGAGGAGGGGGATACGTGGCGCCGCCGGAGTTCTCTGGAAGCCGGCGAGCGATGATGAAGGGCGCCATCAAGGGGTGGAAGAGCTCAGCAATCATGCGGGAGCTGTCGTAGCTCGTGAACGAGCACAAGAAGCAGAGGGGGAAGAAGACATGGTCACGGGCGCACTGTGGCTTTTGGCCGCGACATGCCCGTGCTCGGTGCGGCATCTCCGGCGATGGCGTCCGTCAGGGAGGGGTCATTGGTGATGAGTCGAGGCTGGTGGCGCTGCGCGGCAGTCGTCGGTGAGCTCTGGCTCAAACACGCGGTGAACAGAGGCACTGGTGTGACGCAGAGCGCGCCGAATGCATGCCAGAGCCCGTGTCCTCATGCAGTCACCATGCTGGCATTGTCAAAATGATGCCCACGCTCGGCCAAACCTTGTTTGGGGTGTTGTTCGTGCAGTGTTAGGTCTAGGAAAGTTGAGAACTCAGTGCCAGGCCGACCAGATAGGACTTGAGCTTGCTGGCAAGTTTCTGGTTAGAAACTTGGTCGCTAAGTTTGGAGGGCTTATAGAATGTCATTAGAGGTGCTCTCTTGGGGTTAAGCTTTTCTTAGGAGGGTAATGAGGCTCAAGAAAAACTAGCTCCATTGGATCAAAGAAATATACACTTGCTGGACAAAGTGCATTTTTGGGCCAAAAGTGAAATGATTTTCTGTAGCAAAAATATTCCAAAAAGTCATGCAATATTTTTGCTCAGGGAGGCGGGCCAAGGTTCAAATAATATTTAGGAATTATCTCAGGATTTTTGGAGCAATAAAAATAAGGGTTGCTTTGGAGCACTAGTTTGTGAAGTGAATTTCAGAAGAGAATTTGAATATTTTTCTTTTATGAAAAATATTCCTTGGGCCATTTTGGGGTTTTTCCAGAGAAATAAGGTTGAATGAGAGGTAGATGGGTCACTTGGGTGAACGTCAAGGGCATGCCCAAGTGCTAAGTCCATTTGAATTGATTCCAAAAACTCAAATCTAAAGCAAGGGCAAATAAGGCCCGGAAAAAGAGAGAATGCAAAATCCAGGCTGTCACAACTTATGTATGGATGTCGACTGATCTCCCTCATGACATACCTAGGTCTCTCCTTCTCAACACATATACGAGTCAATCTACCTATCTAGTGAGGTCTCTACCTCCCCCCTCCCCCCTCACACCGATACGCCGAGCGCTCTAGTCATGTATCCCTGCCACACACAAACTTGCCTTGTGCCCTTTGACGTTCCAGTAGGTCAGTCTCCCTATATCTTTGACTTGCACACACACTATTTCGATGACTCTCTTCCTCGATCTCGCACCCACACACTTGATCCTCTCTTCGACTATATCGATATTTATGACCCCTCCCTCTCTTCTCGTGGATCGCCCTCTCTATATATGATATTGATCGGCCTCTATTTCACACACATTGCATGTGTCAAATTTTTGTTTGAGATATCATCGACACATATTCCCATAAATACATTCACGAAATCACCCCCCAACAAGAAACACTGACGAACGCACGCTATCCGTATAGGTTTGTATCTCTCCCACACACACACACCCACGTAGGTGGGGGACGTGCATGAAGAGAAGAGGTGCACGCACTGCATGCACACCTACTCCCGTCTCTTTCCCAACCACACCCGCACGGGTACACGGTGGAGCTCATTCTGTACAAAAAGGCAGCCTACATGGTAAATTTGGCACATGAACTGGTTGTCCACTTGATGAAGGATCGTGTACCACGGGTGAACAAACAAATTGCGACT
The DNA here is from genome assembly GCF_002162155.2 of Triticum dicoccoides. Lineage (NCBI taxonomy): Eukaryota > Viridiplantae > Streptophyta > Magnoliopsida > Poales > Poaceae > Triticum > Triticum dicoccoides. Next base: position 169,804,499 of record NC_041387.1, on the reverse strand, counting down.
TGACGTGTTATGTTAAAAAAGAGGCAACCATGTTGGGCCTACCTTAGAGACAAGGCTTTATACACTGGAGATGCCATGTACGTATTACTTTTGATGTGTCTCATCAACTCGTAGAACGAGGAGAAGCTTGCTTAGTACACCGTCTCCCCCACCCACGGGCACGGTGGCTCACAGAGTCGCGGGACGAGGAGAAGCTTGCTTACGACGCCTACGCCCGCTCCCTCGCCCACGCGCGCGGTGGCTCGCAGGACGAGGAGAAAAATTTACTAGTCCCTCCATTACTCCTCGTCCCTACCTCCGTCCCAAAGTTTTTGTCTTAAATTTTTCAAATACGGATGTATCTAGCTTTACTCCCTTTGTCCCATAATATAAGAACGTTTTTGACACTAGTATTATGGGACGGAGGGAGTAGTAGATTTCAATATGAACTACTAGTACATACTCCAAACACTGATGTATATAGACGTATTTTGTAGTGTAGATTCACTCATTTTGCTCTGTATGTAGTCCATATTGAAACAGACGTACTAGTATACACTCTCCCTCGCCCCTCGATCCTCGCCTACGCGGTCGACGTGCACCAATTCATTCGGTCTCAGATAGCCAGAACGTATACTGTAGTACCATTATTGCTCGACTTTCCCAAGGGGCGAAGAGCCAAGCGCAAGGTTAATATTTTTTTAGATGCCAAGCGCAAGGTTTATAGCAGAACGACTAGTAGTAGTAATAGTAGTACGTACTAGTGGTACGTACTGTATGAGGAAGAAGGCAACAAGATGTATGTTTTGCATGACAGTCTCTTCTTACAGGACGTGCTAGACCTAGTGGACCTGGTTGTTGCAATGGGAGTACTATCATAGATGACACGATTCAGAGAGGTGGGTAGCGGGGATAATTCGGAGCTGCTTAGTCTTAAACCCCATGAAGAAGTCCTGTCGATAGGAATAGCCATCCTCTACACACCAGCCTTAGAGCCAGCCCTATTGTATCAGTGAATGATATTTCTACATCATGATTGACATGCTATATTTTTAACCATGCTGCGGAGGTAGAAGCGGATTTTTAATTATTTATGGAGGTAGCAGCAGATGGATATTCAACGAGGAGTGAAATGATGGTTTCTTCCTCAGTCAAACATAGAGAAAGGTGGTCCTCGTGATTTGACGGCTTATTAGTCATTATTACTGCCTATACTTTTTTTCCATATAATAACTGCGTGGTAGAGTAGTGGGCTATACTTTTAGTAACCATGCTCCAAGAGAAGAGGTGCCCAAACCAGCGCGCGTAGTAGTAGTACCAGTACTCCGTAGCACTCTTTTCTTCTTCCCCAACCACACACGTGACATGGTGGAGCTCATTTCTGTACGATGATGCAGCCCACGTGATAATTTGACGCGTATAGTAGTAGTTACTCACTTATAAATAATGGAGGGTCGGGACCACACATGAACGATGCACTATATACATAGCCAGGACGAGCCTACACGGTTGCTTACTGGGGTTGCTCTCTTCACACTCTCTCACACAAAACGACTATGGCCACATCTCTAACATCTGGGCGGATCACGTCCGCTGGGGGAAGGGGTGGATGCTTTGTGTAGATGCGATCGCCGTCGCCGCCGGCGAAAACCCATTATCGGCACGTCCCGATTAGGGGTCCCTGCCATTCTCTCTCACAAAGCCGGTGCGGTTGCCTTCGTCCCTTGCTCTCTGCCGTGACGTGGGCAGTTGCCGCCTCCCGCCGCCCTCCTCTAGGTTGAGGTACGTCCTGACATCCCTCGGGTACAACTTCCTTTACAGCTGGCTTGCACCACTGCACCAGCTGCCCACATCACTCCATGTGGATATTTTTCTACTTCTTTGCCCCACACGTACCTCTACTGGCTTTTACTGTATTTGTGATGAGTTTATGTCTCATCAACTAGTCTCAGTTAGGGCTGGGCGTTTGGTTAATATGGTTATTACGGTTCGGTTTATTCAGTTTTTTATAATTTCGGTTTTAGAGAAATGGCAACCGAAATAACCAAACAAAAATTAGCAACCGAACCATATTAACCTAAATATATCAGTTCGGTTTATTCGGTTAACCAGAAAACCGAAGTACGTGCACCAATCAGAGCCACCACTTATATGAGCAGCTATTTGCATTGCACAAAATATACAAATAATAATCACAAGAGCTAGCATCCTTAACAGAAAATATGAATATATGATAGTTAAAATGTCACATCGTTGGCTGTAATGAAAGACACAACTTTGCTATATATATAAATGGATAGTGAATAAAGTCTCACGTACGTAAATATATCAAATAGTCTCACTTATGTAGCAGCAAAAGCAAATAGCATAATTCTTATTTTCTCACACACAAGTGGAGGGAAATCAAACAAAAGGCTATCAAATAGCTGACTGGTGACAGAAACGTGAATAAATGGGACTTCATTACCGGAGCAAGGCTTCAAGATCTCAGATCTGCAGTACTACTTCCATGGCTCCATACGGCAACCTTGCCGGATGAAAACATCTGAGGACTTTGTACAATAAACTGCATGAAAAAGATGTATATTTTTGAACCTGATAGGCTGTAACTAATAGGTAGTAAAGTTATCAAGAAACCGCACCATGTTTAGAAAGTACGGTCATCCATGATGACCGAGTTATCCTTATTGGAGTTGTTCTTCAAGATATTGAGCCCATTTATTTCTTCAAGCAATGCTGAAAATATAAGTAAATGATATTTAATTCATGAGTGATATGGGAGAAATCTAACAAAAATAACTCAAGTAAATTATTGACTTACCTTCCTCTAGCTTAGTTAATTCTGCAGTGTCCTCTTCGTCATTTACAGCAATAGATCCCCTCAACCAATCTTGTGTGCAGACAAATGCTTGGACCATGAATGGAGTTAAGGAGCTCCTGAATGGATCTAAAATACGACCACCAGTGCTGAAGGCCGACTCCGATGCAACCGTAGATATAGGTATTGCTAAAACATCACGGGCCAAATGTGACAATACTGGGAATCTAGAAGAATTGACCTTCCACCACTCGCGAATTTCAAACTTGCTGCCAATCTTCTTCATTCTCCTCGGAAAGGTACTTCTCAAGTTCTGATTTACTAGCAGTAATTCCAAAATTGCTCGTCCTCATCTTTTGAGCAATCAAGGACTTCATTAAACTTGTGCCACGGGCTTCAGGTTCTTGTGCTACATTGGACGGCTGCACTTTATCACTTGGAGCATATATCTTTCCATATTCTTCAAATAACTCGTGAAGCGTCTTACTTATTTCAGTCCAAACTACCTGCCCTTGGGTCTCACCAAACATCTCCAGAATAGCTATCTTTATGTAATTTGACAACTTGTACCTTGGATCAAGAGAAACCGCAATAAAAATAAGGATGTTGAAGCTTTTATGATACCCCCAATATTTATTGTACTTAGCTATCATCCTCTTAGCCATGTCCTTACGCAAAGAATCTTCGCTTTCACACCATTGCCGCAACAAGATGATAACATTGGCTATCTCATGAAAAAATATGTGAGCTGTACAGTGTAGCGACGCGGGAACACGGACAGTAAGCTTGTAGAAGTGTTCCAAAAATTCTGTCATCTTTCTTGCATTATCCCAATCTCCGGCTTCTGGAACTCCCGGACCTTTCTCACCATTTAAATCAAGTGCATAGTACGGGTCCTCATCATCATACCTATAAAAAACTTGCTCATACGTTGCTGCAGCACTCAACATAAGGTATATTGAGTTCCATCTAGTAGGCACATCCAATGACAAAAAGGCTTTACTTTTAACTTTTTCTAGTTCAACACATTTCTTAAACCTTGTAATTCTAGCAGGGGAGTTCTTCACAAACTGTACAGCAGCTCGCACACGTGCCACTGAAAGGTCGATTTCCTTTAGTCCATCAGTAACCACCAAGTTTATAATATGCACAGCACATCTCATGTGAAAATACTTCCTTTCAGCAATACTACTTTTGGCTTTATTCATAACCCTCCTGATATAGTTTATAACACCGTCATTAGCAGAAGCATTGTCAACAATTATTGTGAAAACTTTATCAAGCCCCCAATCTACCAAGCATCTCTCCAAGTCCTTACCAATGTCCTCCCCCCTATGTCCCTTTACTAAGAAAAACCCAATTATCTTCTTTTGTAGCTTCCAGTCACCATCAATGAAATGTGCTGTAACACACATATAGTTCTGCTTCTGGGCAGAAGTCCATGTGTCAGTGGTGAGGCATACCCTTTCGCATGATTCCTTAAAGATTTTTTTCAGCTTCTGTTTCTGCACATTGAACATGCTAACAACTTCCCTAGTAGTTGTTCTCCTAGACGGCACATTGAAACGTGGGCATGCCTTGGACATAAACTTTCTAAACCATTCTTTCTCAGAAAATGCAAAAGGGAGCTCATCTGTAATAATCATTTCAGCAAAAGCTTTCCTAAGCATTTCAGGATCAAACCTCCAAGCAGTAAGTGTGCACTTGCTACCATCCCCTTCATTTCGTGTAGCTTGCAAAGTAGGCTGCTTATCATCTTTGTTCCTATTAGGATTTTTCTTGCATATCTTTAAATGAGAATTTAGGGCAGATGTACCATTGATTTTTGTTTCACATTTAAGCTCACGTTTACAGTAATTGCACTTGCCCCTCTTCAAAACATCTCCCTCTATGATCTTGGTGAAACTATCCCAGACCTCTGATCTTGGTTCCATCTCTTTCCTTTTCTTGGGCATCACCACTTCCTTCTTAGCATTCTCCAATGCATCCGGCTGCTGCCCATTATTCTCAGCATTCTGCTCTCCCTCTGTGACCACCGCTAAGTTCTCAGATTCTTGATTGGCGATGTCTTCACTTGGTTCTGACATCTACAAATTGGACAAGAATATGATTAGGCACTGTTCAATTCAGTTAGGCAAACAATTGTACTGTGTATAAAACATAAGATCATGTGGAACATGAAAAGTATTATATAAGGGAGAATACATGTGATGCCTCTAAGTGTGCAGCTTTCATTTTGTACCATTTTTAGGGAATTTGATACGTATTATATATGTTTGTTTTACACTGCTAGATGGATTCACCCCAGGAGCTATATACCTACAATTGCAAGCTAGCCTAAGGAAGCTAGCACACAGGCACCTTAATTGATTTTCCAGCCGCCTTACGCCGCGTCTAGCTGGTACGTACTCACGTATCTAGAAGCATTTTGGCTTATGTCTAAGAACATATGGATCAGAATAAGCACATGCACTAAACCATAGACTAATAAATAATTTGTTCCATTACGCACGCACACTGCACATGTACACGAGAAGATCTATGGATAGAAATCGTACAAGTACTTGCAGATACACTAGCTCTCATGGCAATCGTTTCATGCAAAACAATACTAAAATATTCCTACTAGTAGTAGATCAAACTGATCACTTGCATGGAGTTACGTTCGTAGTGTACTAGGTACTTGTACTGAGATTTGAGAGATTAGAACTTGGAGAAGCAAGCGGATGGCTTACGTCCATCTCAACCACAGGATTTGTTGCTGACCGCCGAACGCTGACTCGCCGGAGCCGACTCGATGAGTAGCCGATCTGGCGTCTAGGGTTGGAGAGGAGAGGGCGTCGCCTGATGAAAGGATCGACCGATGGGCGGTGACTAGGGTTTCACGTACATGTGAACGTCGGATGATTTATATCTATACATTAGGCAAATCAGAGGCTGTTGGGCCGAATGACAAATGGGCTGCGCTCAGCTCACAGGTCACAGCCACAATCACGTACGGGTGGGGTGGCCATCGTAAAAAACAACGGTTTCTTCGGTGCTTTCGGTTTGTGACCGCATGAAACCGAAGTTGCACCGAACACCGAATAGAAAATAAAATTGCCACCGAACCAAAAAACCATACACCGAATAAACACATAAATCGGTTAAATCGGTTTGGTTCGGTCCGGTTTTTCGGTTTTTGGTGTGAGTGTGCCCACCCCTAGTCCCAGTAATTTATTTTAATCACACTTCTTCAATTTCATTGCCAAAGGGATGCTCATATCAATTTTAGTGAAACTGCACAAAATGATCTGATGGGCAAAGGGTTGCAAACTTCATTTCTTCGGAAGGTTCAACGTCGCCAGCAAATTAAAGCTTGGTTAGGGTTTAGGGTTCAAGGGCTACGGACTACATGGATCTTTTTTTTCTTTAGCTGTCTTTGTTCCAAAATAAGTGTCAACTTTAGTAGTAGTACAACTCTGTACTAAAGTTTGCATAAAGTTTAGACACTTACTTTGGAACAGAGGGAGTACATATTGGCTATGATCTCTCAATCATTGAGATGCAATAGCATGCATGTTAGTCTCCTTTGTATTTGATGAAATGTTCGAACAGGGCAACCTTGGACGCAAGATACATGAAACAGAAGCTGGAAGTTTCTCATAGCATTGTACAAATTTATCTCGCTGGGAAATTACAGTACGTACTATACTACTATGTAAAGAGTTAGGTGTCGCACGGTGTCCAGAAAATATGGTGATAGTCTGAGGTGGGCCATGTAATCACTGAGCTTGCGTGTTTTCACTGCTTTCGCACTCCTCCGCTGTAAGAATGGATAAAATTGTAATCTACCTCCTTTCGTCGAACTGTGGGACATCCAGCAGTCGTACCACCTCAGTAATAATGACCAATGAGCCGTCAAATCACATAGACCCAACAGTAAGTTGGACGGACAAAGCAACCATCACTCTTGAATCCGCTTTCTTCAACGTAGGCGCCAGTGAGAGGTCGCGTCCGCTCTGCCGGGCACGAATGCGACATCGATTCTCTGGAGCGGTGCTGACCGTTTCGTGCAGGAAGCATGCACGGGCGATGGAGGGACTTTGGGTGGGCCAGGCTGGTCAGGAGCGGGCGTGGAGCGCAACTACGCATTGATTAGTCAAGGAATCAAAGTCAGCTTGCATGCGAGTTAATACGTGGCCCTGCATGGTAGCTAAAATAACATCTCTTAATTGTTGTGATTAATTGTTGCGTTTAGAGACAGAAATCAGGGCTTTGATTGGAGGAAGGACCGGTCAAATTTCTCGTTCTCCTCCAATCTGCTTGCACCTTGGTCCCCTCGCACCTTCGAACGTGACTTATACACCTAGATACGGTGGCACACTGACTTAGGTCGAATACAAGTGCCAAAAATTACTGGAAGAGAGCAAAGTGTACAAACCAAATAATTAAAATTGAATTTCTCGATTTTTTTTCAAAACGTAGGCAAAAGATTTACCTCATCCACTAAATAAGAGGTGAATAGAGTTTCACAATTTGCAAGTGACACTACAAATAAACGGCATGACAATTACTCTCAATACACCCTAGTTTCTTAGCACCTGCTGTAACCCTTAGTACATATGGTGGCACACCGACTTAGGCCGAATACAAGTGCCCGAAATATTTAATATTTTTTTGAAACTCAAAATATTTAAAATTGGAGGATGGTGCAGCCCACCTTTCCAATATTTTGATCGTGTGTGGTTCATTTGTTGTTCACCACTTCGGAGGGTCATGTACCACACGTGAATGTTAGTAAGCTCGACTGGGAGGTGTGGAGTGTTAATTGCAAGTTGACTCCTTCAAGTGTTAAATTTTCTTCACGTATTAGCATTGCCCCTAGTATTTTTCTTCACTATGTTAAATAAAGAGTTCCGTTTTGTGCACAATTTGAAACGATTTTTATGGAGAGAAAAAGAAAACCAGTCCATCTATATACGTTGTAGCCTCGGCACTTGTTTTCTAGGATTTGCTCTCTTCACACACTCTCTCCACTATATATATATATATATATATATATATATATATATATATATATATATATATATATATATATATATACACGCTAGAGCCTCAGCACTTGTAGTTGCTATCTTCACACTCTCTCACCCTCTGCAGATCTAAACAAGACTTCGTTAGCCCCCCTCTCTCTCTCTCTCTCCCCTCACTGCTGGTCAAAGAGCCGGCAGGATCCGTTCGTCGGGAAGGGAAGGCGGCTTAACGCTGTCGCCATCGGCGAGGGAGGGAATCCACTACCGGCGCAGCTGTTCTGTTTCACCCAGTGGCGGCACGGGAGGGCCTCCGACCCCTTCTTTCTCACTGTCATACATAGTGTGGGCAGATCGGCGTCTGGCCGCACGCTGAGCCACACCCCGAGAACCTTAAGGTAAAATTTTCTTATTCCACATGCATTGCTCTAGCTGCGTGTGGGCTTTTTCTCCTTCTGCACTTCAATCTAGGTGTTGGATCAAATAGGAAAGTAGTGGGCCGCGCGCTGAGCCACACCCCAAGAATCTTGAGGTATAATATATTTATTCCACATGCATTGCTCTAGTTTTGTGTGGGCTTTTTCCGCTTCTGAACTCGAATCTAGGACGTGGTTCAAAGAGGAAAGGAAAGGGGGAAAGTAGTACAGACTGGCTATCAAACACCTACGTTGGTCGAAAAGGGGAAACAATGACAAACAAAGTACGCACATCTATAGCAAACTGATCTTTCTGTTTTGGGGGACAAGGCTGTAGAGTTTGAGCAGGACTAGATTTGCTTCCCTCACATAGTGAAAGGTTTCTAAAGATGACAAAACTGAGACCAACACAAATATGCTCCTTGGTTGTTTGTTCTTTGTTGCAACAGACTGTGCATCACCCCTTTATACATCGGTAGATGCACATGGTGCTGGTGCGTCCACTGTCCCGTACAACTCTTTACCTGTTGTTAATCTAAGGCCCTGTTTGTTTAAAAAGTCCTAGGACTTTTTTTAGTCCCAACTTAAAAGTCCCTAGTTCCTACCTGTTTGGTTCCAAGGACTAAACATGGACTAGAGGTTATTCAATGACATGCTAAAAGACCATGTTACCCCTAGTAATGAACTAATAGAGATAAGGTGTGATGCAGGGGACGGGCAATTGTTGGAGAAGTCCCAAAAAGACTCTCCCTCGGGGTGTTCTTTCTTTAGACCCAAATGCCCACTTTTAGTCCCTAAAAGTCCCCCCTATTTAGTTTAGATGGGACTAAAAGTGACTTTTTTAGTCCCTACACCAAAAAGTCCCTGTAAACAAACACCCTCTAATAATGCCGCTAGAAAATTGAAGCAATGCCACAGTTAAAAGCAAATTACATGTGTAACAAATTTTATTGTTAATATAATCTCTCTATAAATATGAATCAGTGCTACTGTTTGAGAAATGCTACTATCTTGCTTTCTTTCCCATTTAGATAGGTTAGATGCTTCTTTTTGTGGGCTTCTGTGTCATCCACCGTTATTGACTAGTACTTGTTTCCTTTGCACCTCTGTGTAAACAGGGTTATCTACTTCACCTCATTGCTATTGCGGCCTTTTGTTGCACTGCACAAAACACGTTTGTTTTAAGAGTGTTTTGTGTAGTTCAACCAAAATGTCACACCGACAATGTTGCTTGATTGCTTGATCTTAGTGGAACTGCAAAAGAGGAGATCTTACTTCCTATCCTTGTTGGTAAATTTGTTTAAGATCTTCTTCTTGTGATTTGTTTGAATTCTGAGTCATGAGAGGTCAGTACTAGCCTTCTTTCACATGATTTTGCAGTGTGCTTTCATATGTTGTGCTACTTATAAGGTAATGTTGCTTGATTTTAGTGAACTGCACGAATGGAGAAAATACTTCCAATCTATATGTGCACCGTAATATCCCATTGAGGTAAGATAATGATATTTCACAACTCTTGGCCTGTATTTTGCTACTGTCATCAGAAAATTAATGTCGTTGTTTAGTGCTATACTTGTGCTCCCTAATTGACATATCAAATCTTACATTGAAGGCGAAGCTTGTCTATTATTGAACCAAGTGATGAAGGGGGAGAACAATCTGAAGAAAAACAAAAATCAACTCCTAGTGCTATAATGAAGCACTGGAACTATGATGACATAAGTAATGATGTAGTTTTGCATCTTAATTTATTGCTATGGCTAGAACGAGCAATTGTTTTGCCATTGATTTGATGCCACTCTTAATGTAATACGTAATTATCTCTACTTGTGCAAACAAGGATCTTTTTAGAAGATCACATTTATTTTAGTGGAACTGCACAAGAAGATGTTGGAAACATTAAACTAATTGAGGAGTATATAGTAAGCATGGCAACCACAGTATATAACAACAAATGCTTCCGGAGAAGTGCTTCATGTGTATGCTCTACACAATAAGCCTCCTGACAAAGGTTGGTACCGGCCCACGGATTTCATCCATATGATTCAGCTTTGTCATCTCTATTGGTGTTGTGCTACTATTTAGCTACTGTTATGAAGTGCTTCATCTGTGCTATTTTAAATAATTACTTTCCTTTTTTTCGAGCATTGCACAACAGGATCATCCACCTCTGAAGAAGAATATGGAGAACATGAAGTGCCTGGTTTCGATTATGCCAGGATGAAGAAGCCAAGCCTCTCTTCTTATCAGAAGGGAGCAGTTGAAGGATGGTTTTATTGCCCACAAGAACAAACTAACTTCAACTCAGAAGCATTCACAGATCTCCATCTTTGTTGCTATGATGGCCAATACAATGTTGTTTTAAGATTCCTTCTGGCGAGTTCCTTTTTTTAAATGTGTGCTCTGCATGGATCATGTAGGTTGCATGTTTAAACTGTCAATTCATAGTACAGTTTGCTTTATACTAATCACTTTTTTGTATGTGTGCAAACAGGGGTGCTCAGCTTGATTTCAATGGGAACTGCACAAAATGTTCACGAACACATAGAATATTCTCGAATCATTCATTTCCACCACAAGAAAGGAGGTGCCGATATGTTCAAACCGTTGCAACATATAAATGCGAAATCATACAAGCTACGCACAAATTTGGTTGATTTTGGTGGAACTGCACTAAAAGAACAGTTGGTTTATTTAGCACGAGGTGCCATGTCAATGTCCGAACTGATGGCAAACCCTGCCCATTCCACAATCGTAGGCATTTGATATTTTGGAACAGGAAAACCTTGTCAAAGTTTGCTCATCGATGTATGCAAAACACGCGTTTGACATTTCGAAATGCGAAAACCTTGTCAAATTTTGCTTATTCATGTTAGCAATAAGACATGCGTTTGATATTTTCGAATGGGACACCCTTTGCTGTCAGCAACATCGATCGATTTTTCTTTATTCTTTAGTTGTGAAGTAAATATTGGCTCTGACATGTGAATTGCTGAGATGCATAATCATCGATTGTTTTGAATGCTATGAATTGTCAGGCATGTGTGTTTGATTGCAATGTACAGGAACGCTAAAAAGCAGCTCAAATTTTTTTTACTCCCTATGTTCCTTTTTACTTCTCATATTAGATTTGTTTCAAGTCAATTTTACATTGTGAATGTTGATACATTTTTCTATAAGATTGGTCAAAGTAGAGATACTTTGACTTCAGACAAAACTTATATGTAGACTAAAAAGGACCGGAGGGTGTATGTGTGAAACCACTGCAAACGAGGTGTTCACCCTGGGAATAATGCTAGTACATATTGTCTTGCATGTTCATCCAATGCCAGTGATACAAGAATTCGAACTAATCGAACTAAATTCATTCATACACTGCCGGATTTCATATAAACATGCCGGATTTCATTACATGTCATACATTCTTCAACTAAAAAGGGGTCCACTTGAGGTATAATTAATTAACCTAATCTATGATCTCCGGCACCCATTTCCCGTGTCCGGCTGGCTGAGCCGAACACAATCTTATTGTCCAGCACACCTCTCCAACTCCACGTCGCCGCCAAGAAGCTAATCGGCCATCAATGCTCAATGCGCCCAGCTTGGCTTCAACCGAAGTGTAGCAGCGGTGGCCTTACCTGGACTCGAGCGGCGGTAACCTACCGTATTCTACTCTTCCTTGTTTTCTGCATGGCGCGGCCTCGACGGAGCCGGTGATGTCCTCGATCTTGTTGCCGGCGGGGCGGTGCCTCGGCGAAGCAGGGGAAATCCTCCCCCTCGTTGCCAGCAGGGCGGGGCCTCGGCTGATGTGACAATGAAAGTGCTATAAAGATCTCCTACAATCCAGTGCAACATAGGAAGACGAATCATATTGAGATTTGTCATCATTTCATCCAGGATTACAACAAGCATGGATAGATTGAGATTATCTACATCAACAATCAAGAGCAACTAGTAGATATTTTCACGAAGTCATTGGATGAAGCAAGATTTCGCGAGTTAAGGCATGAGCTAAATATCATTGATTTGAGCAATGTGGTTTGAATCTGGGCACACCCCACCACATTCATCACATTATCTTGATCTAGGTGTAGGCATGGACATGGGGGAGTGTTGTTCTCTCAATGAACTCTCCCTCCCCCCCATTATGCATAAATTTATCAAGTCTTTCACATTAGCCATTTTTATGGTACTTTTGCTTCAAAGGTGAATATTGGTCATGGACCCAAGGTTAAAATCTTAGCGGTGTTATACCAACTGACTCAAACATAGGTGGCTTCGTCCACCGCCTTCCCTTGGGGAGGGGCGTGTTCGAGTTGGGCATCATTGTTTTTTTCTAGTCGCTTTGGACTTTGGTTGTGTTTCGGTTTCGTTGGATCTGTTTCGCTAGATTTATTAGGTCCTAGGTGTTTGTAACCTCCAAGTAGTGGCTTTTTCTAGGTTGCTTCTTGCATTCTTGGAGTTTACTTCACCACATTCCAGTGCCTTGTTTCCATCCCAAGCCTTCTCCATGCCTTAACCATATATTTCCAATTGCACATGAGTTGATCCTGGCGTAGCTGTCAATGACGAACGGTACAACCGGTGGTAGGGGAGGTTCCACCGCTCTTCCACCTAGTTGTATCGTCCTAGCAGTACAACCAGGGAGATACTGGTGGTTCTACCGCTTCCTCCCTGGCCTATGCAGCTGGCCGGTACTACTCGGCGGTTACAAGCAGCACTATCAGTGTCTTCCAGACAACGGAAGTACTACTCATAACCCCAGGGCAGTGCCGAGGGGTGGTACAACCACTCGTCGTAGCGGCACAACCACTCCATGGTCAGGGCGGGTATTTATGCGTTTGGGCCAAAGGGGTATCTCCTTTCCCTTTCATGCCCTGACCTCTGCTCCTGCCCTAGCCACCGATCGTCATATCCCTCGCCCCGGTGTGCTCTCCAGTAGCCCAGATCTGTGGGGCTTTCTTGGATTCGCTTCATGGAGGCCTCCTCCTCCCCGATATCTTCCCATGGATATCGGTAATGCCTCATTTTCCTCTCCATCTAGGATTTCAATCTTTGAATCCATTTCCCTAGGGCATTACTCGATATGCTGCATTTTTGTCAAAACTTTTGGGTGGAAGAGATCTATATTCCTCTTGTTGTTGTTTGTGCATCCTTAGAAATTGAAATACTGCACTTAGATTCAAATCTCGCTTGGACTTGCTCTACCACGAGTGGAACTGCTCGCTGCTAGTGGTACAACCGTCATGGTGGTTCCACCGGTTGATGGCCTGGTACAACTGGATTTTCTGAACCTTGTTGCATTATTTTGCTTTCTCTAATTCACATGTAATATATTCTTCGTTTCTTGTGTGCAATCCACTCATCTTTTCTGGGTATCTTTTGTGCTTCCCGTGTGTGTGGGTGCGGGTGGATCTGGTTCTTGCTCTCCTCCTCATCGGAAGTCCAAGAAGCGAGCTCGTAGGTGCAAGCGCCCGAATGACACTGTGGAAGAAGAAGAAGTTATGGTCCCCACCAAGTCGACTCGCTGGGAGAAGTCTGAAGTAGCCAAGTAACGTGTGGCCTTGCTCATGCACATATGGAAGCAACCAGACTGGGTGAAGTTTCGCATTCAAAATCCCTATGAGGTCCCCATCGCTCCAAGGTGGACCACTATTCAGTTCAGGAATGAGATGCAAATGTGGATCGTGCATGAGCTCTTTGAACATCATAAGAACCGTTATGCCAAGTAGTGGACCATTAACCTTGATCATTGAAGGAACAACATGGAGTATTTTGGAGATCCTTTGGCTCTATGTGAGGAGTTTGACTTGATCAAGCTCATGTTGATCAACTATGACTTTGATGTGCAACTTATCCATCAGTTCTATGCCACCGTCCATTTCGGCAATGATGAGGCTCGTACTTTGTCCTTCATGTGTTGTTGTGAGTTCTTTCAGGTCCCATGGAGAGCCTTCTGTAATGCTCTCGAATATGATATAATGGTCTCACCGGGAATGGTGGTATCCATCGTCATGCCCGTCCCACCTCCATGGCTAAGGAGAAGCTTGCCCCTTGTACATTCGGGGTCATGGTGTGCTTGGTGTGTCCAAGGATTTGGAGAAGGTATATGATATCATGCATCATGTTTTCAGAAATGTGCTTATGCCCAAGGTTGGGAATCAAGATGAGATCTATGGCTATCTAGTGGATCTGCTCATGTCCATGAACACCAAAGTAGGGTCTGGTGCTACTTTTGATGTGTCCAAGGGGCTGTGCGAGGAGATGTACAACATGGTTATTTTCCGGAAGTGTCCCATTTATGCTACATTTGGCATGTGCTTTTTGAACTCTGCTTGGGCAGTTCGCAGGCCTGGAGAGCCTCTCTCTTCTTTGGATAACCTCACTGTGCACGAGGTCAAGCAACTCAAGAAGAAGAAACACGTTGAGCCTCGTTTTCCTATTGATGAGCCCGAGGATGTTTATGCCACCTCTGATGATGATGACTTTGAGCTTGAGCCCGGTGCCAAGCCCTCTTGGGTGACTAACCTCACCGCTAAGGTGAATAAGATGTTTTGCCTGCAGGAATGCATTCAGAAGAAGCTTTATGAGGCACATGTGAATGAGAAGCATGCTCAGTGCAGACAGATTGCAATGATGAAGCACCTCAACATTCCAGTGGCTAGTGGATCCGAGAAGAGCATCACTCCCAATAATAAGTGGATTTGTGAGCATAGTGCTTGGACGGATGATGAGGCTCCTGGCCATCCTTCGACTAGCCATCCTACTACCTCCGCCTCTGTAGCGGCCGATGATATTGTGGAAGACAATGAAGAGATTGGTGATGGTGATCCTGAAGAGATAGAGGAGGACTACTAAGCTCTGGGGCGTTAGCACCACTCTTTTCCTTTTTGGTGTCGTGATGTCAAAGGGGGGAGAGTTCTATTAAGTCTAAGGATTTGCATGGGTGTGTTTTATTTGCTTCGAGTTGAACTTCTATTTGCTTTGCTTTGGCTTGTGAACTTATTATGTGTGTGTGTGGAGACTTAGTGCATGGTGTGAGACGTGCGATCCCTATCTATCCTATCTTTTTGGTTAATCGTGTCTTGTTTACTTATCGATTATTTCATACAAATGTATGCTTATTGTCTATCTTTTCATTTGTACTTATTGGTTGGTCTACAAAATCTGGGGGGAGCATTGATCCTTATGCGAGCACCTTGCATTCCAAAAGCAAATCAAATAAGTGCACACATATAGGGGTAGCCCCGTTTATATTTTCTAGACTCTAAGTGCAAATAGTGTGTTTGTCAACATCCACCAAAAAGGGGGGGGATTGTTAGGATATTTCCCACCTTAGTGTTTTGGTGATTTTGACAACTCACTTTCTGGTCTAATTGTGTGCCAAGTTCTTCAGGTACTCTCCCGTTTGGTACAAGATGATTAGGCATTCCCTATGGATGGAAAAGATCAAAGATGTGTTCCCTGTGAGTTTATTTGTTTGTTCGTAGGAAACCTGTACTATTAAGAGGAATCCACATCAAAAGGTATTGGGTGAATCATTGCACGTACCACTACAAAAATAATACACTTCCATGATGATACGTGCTTGTCACAGTAGGTTACATTTTCTTTCATGCATGTACATCCATGACAATTTTATGACAGAATCAAGATAGTCATACCTGTGCTGTCGTAGAAGTGTTCCATGACATTTCCAAAATTATCATCATAGAAGTGTCCACTTCCATGATGATAAATGGCGCGTCATGGAAGTGCTTTCGTCAAGGGTAACCGACACGTGGCATCCACCATGACGGGTCACCATTAAGCTATTGGGTATGGTTTTGGATCTGATAACCCGCTAACAGCCACGACCAATGGTGATTTTCCATGTGTAAAATTCTCATTGGCCAACAGAACCACGTGTTAGCTCCGCGTTGGCACAGACGTCACTCACCCAATGGGCGAGATGCGCCTATGATATGTTGACACGTGGACCGGCCCAAAAGTGGCCCATAAAGATTAAATGGGCCAGCCCAACTAAAGGCCCACAAGATTTTGCAGACCATAATGGGCTGGCCCAACTAAAGTCCCACAAGATTTTGCAGACCATAATGGGCCGGCCTAGCTAAAAGGCCCACAAGATTTTGAAGACACTAGTGGGTCGACCCGTTAACAGGCTGCCATGTTTTGGGCCAAATGCCAGCCCGTATTTGATCTGGTCCATTAACAGCCTGCCATGCTTTGGGCCTAATAAGGGCCCATATGAGATTCGGCCTGTTAATAGCCTACCACGTTTTGGGACATATTACGGCTCATATCAGATCCGACCCTTTAAGAGCCTTTGGGCTAAATTATGGCCCATATCAGATTCGGACCCTCAACTGGACCCTGTGCTTTTGGGCCACTTGCGGCCCAGTTAGGATTTCTGTTTGCTAAAGGCCCATTTAGTAATATGGCCTGATATTAGTTTCGGCTTGTTATAGGCCCGTTTAACATTTCGGCCCTATATTTATTTTGGCCTGTTAAAAGCCCGTCATATAGTTGGGCCTAAGTATGGCTCGCTTTGCATCTGGCCTGCTGACAACCGATAATCTGATTGGGTCAAACAAGGACCGAGACAATTCTGGCATGTTAATAGCCAGTGATGTGATGGGCACAATCATGGCTAGGGTCTATTTCGGCCTGTTGCCGGCCCGTGAGCTGCTCGACATGTTTCAGGCCCAACCTACTTTTCAGCCTACTAAAAGCCCATTGAATGTTCTTGCGAAAATAGGGTTGGCGGTTTACTCGGCCTATTAAAGGCCGAAACTACTAGTGGGCCAGTTTAAATTTAGGCATGTTAACCAAGATGACTGGGCCCATGATGCGACCCATACATAGTGATTTGCATGATGGCCTGATTATGTACCGTAATTTTACGGTTTGGCTGGTTTACTTTTCATGGAGTGAAGACATGTATATACATATATATATATATATATATATATATATATATATATATATATATATATATATATATATACAGTAAAATAACTACAACATCGTGAATAAGAAAAAACCTAGACTATTCGATAAAGAAATTACGGCATATTACATCCACTGGGCATCAAAGTTTGCCACTATGATAATAAAGCACAAGCAGACAGTAGATTACATACATTGGGCATCAAATATCGCCATGAGTTCAAATAAACACACCGACAAAATAATATACAAAACCGATATCACTTCAATAGAGTTCATGAAAGGTTAGCACTGCTCGGGAGCTGCAGTGCAAGCAGCTGAGCAAGCTGATGATACTGCGCTTGTTTGACGCTTATATCCTCCTCACTCTGAAAGAGAAACAAGCAGACAGATGACAGGTTTTGCACATATAAGTATTAGTGCTGACAATTCATCACATTTCTTATTGACGAATAAAGTGACACAATTTAAAATAGCATTAACACAATATGGTATTGTTCAGGTTAAGGCATGGCAGGAAATGACATTGTGAAGGAGTTGGCAGCTTCACGACACCACTGGATTACAGATCAAGAACTCATAGGTATCAATGGTTAGTGTGTTGTCAATTTATCCCATTTCAGATGGGCAAATAAAGAGACGGTTTAAATAATAGTAGAATGATATGACATTGTTCATAGTTAAGACATTGCAGAATATGACATTGTGCTGTAGTGGGTAGGTTCACCACACCACTGGATTACGGATCAAGAACAGAAGCATACATGCAGTGCAAAAGAAGATCACTTGCTCTGCATAGTTGAATTTACATAGTATGAAGAAGGAACTTGGTTGTACAACTGAAAACTTAAATTGATAAGGACAAACTTTTGTTTTTGAACTACATAATAAACTTTAAACATGAAATTTGATGCAAACACCAAAATTAAACTGTTGTTGCAGTCATGCCTAACCAAATATACAGAACAAAGTTTGGAGGCTTGGGAAGGACAAACTTACATTAGTGGTGAAGACGGCTCTATAAAGACCTTGTCCATGCTGATGGGGGGGGGACAATTCAAGAAGTTTACCACAGAATCTTCTTCACAAGCATTGCCTTTATTCTACATTTTGTTAAGAGTAAATATAGATGTGATAATATAAGAAAAATGGAGAATATTTAAGATAAAATGAAGAGTGATGCTACATAACCAAGTAGCTATAAATGTAAGTACAATGATACAGGCAAAAGGTACAGCCAAGAGCAATGCAGAGGTAAACTTTTTCAGTACTGTCGGTGTTATCCAACCTTATGGTAAGAGTAAATATAGATATGATGTGTAGAAAATGGAGGGCAAAGGAAAATAAGCTGCAGAGTGATGGTACATGAACAACTTGTCAGGAACGTAGCATGCAATTTCAAAGAAATTCCTACGCTCACGCAAGATCTATCTAGGAGATGCATAGCAACGAGAGGGGGAGTGTGTGTCCACATACCCTCGTAGACCAAAAGCGGAAGCGTTTACCAACGTGGTTGATGTAGTCGAACTTCTTCTTGTTTCGACCGATCAAGCACCAAACGCACGACACCTCCGAGTTCTGCACACATTCAGCACGATGACGTCCCTCGAAATCTTGATCCAGCAGAGTGTCGAAGAAGTAGAAGAGTTCCGTCAGCACGATGGCGTGGTGATGGTGATGGTGAAGTTATCGACGCAGGGCTTCGCCTAAGCACTACGTGAATATGACAGGAGGCGTAAACTGTGGAGGGGGCGCCGCACACGGCTAACAATCGTTGGCGTGTGTACTAGGCGCCCCCCACGTATATATAGGTGGGAGGGGGAGATAGGCATACTTGGGGCGCCCAAGTATGAGGAATCCTACTTGGGCTCCCTAGTCCAATTCACCCCCTTTCCTTTTACAGGAAGGGGGAAAGAGGGCAGAGGGAAGGAGGAAGGAAAGGGGGTGGGCCAAACCCCCACCTCCTTCTCCTATTCGGCCTCCTACCATAAGGGAGGGGGCGCCACCCCTTGTGGGCTGGTGTGCTCCCCTCCTATGTCCCATGTGGCCCATTATTCCCTCAAGGGGTTCCGGTAACCCCCCGGTACTCCGATATGTACCCGATACACCCCGGAACACTTCTGGTGTACAAATACAATCATCCTGTATACCAGTCTTTACCTCTCGACCATGTCGAGACTCCTCGTCATGTTCGTGGTCTCATTCGAGACTCTGAACAACATTCGGTCACCAAATCACATAACTCAAATAATACAAGAATCATCATTGAACGTTAAGCGTGCGGACCCTACGGGTTCAAGAACTATGTAGACATGACCGAGATACCTCTCTGGTCAATAACCAATAGCGGAACTTGGATGCTCATATTGGCTCCCACATATTCTATGAATGTCTTTATCGCTCAAACCGTTATGACAACATACGTTATTCCCTTTGTCATCGGTATGTTACTTGCCCGAGATTTGATCATTGATATCTTCATACCTAGTTCAATCTCATTACCGGAAAGTATATTTACTCATTCCGTAATGCATCATCCTACAACTAACTCATTATTTACTTTTCTTGCAAGGCTTCTTATGATGTGCATTACCGAGAGGGCCCAGAGATACCTCTCCGATACTCGGAGTGACAAATCCTAATCTCGATCTATGCCAACCCAACAAACACCTTCATCGGTACCTGTAGAGCATCTTTATAATCACCCAGTTACGTTGTGACATTTGATAGCACACAAGGTATTTCTCCGGTATCCGGGAGTTGCATAATCTCATAGTCGGAGGAATGTGTATTTGACATGAAGAAAGTAGTAGGAATAAAACTGAACTATCATAATGCTAAGCTAATGAATGGGTCTTGTCCATCACATCATTCTCCTAATGATGTGGCCCCATTTATCAAATGACAACACATGTGTATGGTTAGGAACTTAACCATCTTTGATCAACAAGCTAGTCTAGTAGAGGCTTACTAGGGACACGATATGTTGTCTATGTATTCACACATGTATCAAGTTTCCGGTTAATACAACTCTAGCATGAATATTAAACATTTATCATGAAATAAGGAAATATAAAATCACAATTTTATTATTTCCTCTAGGGCATATTTCTTTCACAACTAGTACATGAACAACTACCTGTCAATATAAGTACACTGATAAAGGACAGCAGGTACTTACAAGAACAATGCAGAGCTAAACTTTTTCATTAGCATTGCATATATTCTACACTAATGTAACCATTAATACAGGTCAGATAATTTGGAGCGAACAATTGATAAGCAAGCTATCATGCATACTGCTGTCACATAATGAACCAGTTATGAATGCAAGTATAGTGATACAGGACAACAAGTACTAACAAGACCAAAGCAGCGAGCAACATATTTGCGATAACCTGTCGTCCTTTTCAAACCGGAATTATTCTTTGAGCGGATTTCCTGCAAAAGAGATCCGTAAGGCACATGCGGAAAAGTCAAAATTCAAATTATCATGTGATATCATAGACAATACCTCATCCTGGGAAAGAGACCAATGCATAAAAAGGTTTTTCCATTCAATGTCTTCTAACTTTAGTAGAGGAGACTTCACTAGAAATTTGTTTATAGACTTGCCATCAAAGTGTGATTTCCTCAGGTAACATTAATACTGCTGCAATGCTTCCATGAAAAGCACAAGCAAGCTTTGCTTGTCATGAATAATTAGATTGACCCTCGCCTACTTATATCAATGTAATGTAAATTACTGATGTGTTTAATCAGCAGAAAACATGAAAATAATCACCATGAATAATAGCACTTACACATAAGTGGGACAGGAAGATGTGAAAATGGTGTTTGTCTTCACTATAATCTTCCCATGATGGGAATATATGCACGTAGTCCCTAACAACATTGAAAGCATTGTCTTTTAAACTGGGAATAACTGGAATGGGGTTCCAATCTATAGGAATTGGCCGTCTCTGTTGTTGGGGTAGGTCTTCGGCCGGTGGACTTGTTGTACTATTGATGGAGTGGCATTTTTCTATGGTACGGCTGGTGCTATAGCAACTGAAATCGATATACCTTTTGTTGGGCAGGTCCTGTGTGGTGGGTCTAGAGGTGTGGCCAGTGAAGTATGGGTAGAGTCTGCTGGAGTCAGTCCTACGTTTTGTGTCATTAGTTGTAGAGCCAATATAAGTGGGGTGTTGTGTGATTTCTCCGACACCACCATGTTTTTCGAGGGCTTTGCTGGTGCTCCTTCAGGTTCGGCAATCACCCTCTTCCTTTTTGATGTCTGATGCACAAGAATAGCATTTGAGTGGAAAAAAATGGTATGTTGACATATGGAATATGTATTGGTAATGGATGGGCATGACATCTTGACATATATGATGAGTAAACTAAGCAGATGGGGGTGCAACAAAGTAGAAGAAATGCAGAACACCTTATGCAAGATATGCGCAATCAACAAAACCTTGCCAAATTAGAACATGCACCTTGATGGGTGAACATGACAGGCCATCTGCCTTCGACTCCTCGAGGTAAGAATAGTCATTAGGATCATATTCTGAACAAGAATCTGCAGGTGGGGAGCATATGAGTTTCATTGCATCCAGAATAGCACTCAATGTTGGTACCAATTTTGTTAGTCGTTGCAGTGTTCCATAATATTCTTCTGATGCGTGCATTCTGATATTCATTGTGATTACGTACAATATCCGAGTAGCATGAAAACTTAAATAGTAGTGAGATTATCTTGGTAATCCAGATGACATTCTAATATAGGGGCTCCCTGTAACCCTTGTGTGCTATCACTGGATTCTGATGAGAGAGGCCATGTGTGTTGTAATATGGTGCGTGCATTAATATAATCGGGCACAAGTACACAAAAAATAGGCTCCAGAAGTAAGGATAGTTGGCAGATGATCGATTCATAATATACTGTATAGAGAGTTTATTGCCAAACCATGATAACAAGAGCACACGACAACTAGGCAGATCACAGTATACATAAAAGGGGTACAACATAACCAGTATATATAAATCAGGAAAGTGGAACTGGTTTGGAAATACGATGTTGTATTGCTGCTACTAGTTGAATGTCTATCGATCACGTACAGGCCAGCTCTGTTAGCTGTTGACTGCAGATGTCCTTGCTCCCCTTCCTGACAAGGAACACACTATACATACTAAATACAGAATAACAAAAGAGGAAGCATATTCTTGAGGTTCTGCTTCTTTGCATACAATGTTGGTTGCCCACTCATGATGACTCACAACGCCCAAAGAAATGCAATTCCATGCTGTCTCTCTATATGTGGCCACATGCATTTGGAAAGTCAAGTGGGAGCTGATAACCAACAAGTATAGGGGATCATTTGTAGCCTTCTTCAATAAATAAGAGTGTCGATCCCAACGAGGAGCTAAAGGCAGAACAAATATTCCCTCAAGTTCAATCGACCACCGATACAACTCTATGCACACTTGACATTTTCTTTACCTAAAACAAGTATGAACCTGTTTTGCAAGAATAAAACTACACGTACTTTACGAGAATAAAACGATGGATAAATTGCAAGATAGTAAAAGTGGATAGCTTTTTTCAACAAGAAAGTCATTTGTCCCTAGGTAATCGATAACAAGTACCGGTAATCGTTCTTGTAATTTTATATGAGGAAGAGGCATGAGCTAACAAACATTCTCTACTTGGATCATATGCACTTATGATTGGAACTCTAGCAAGCATCTGCAACTACTAAAGATCATTAAGGTCATGAAACCCAACCGTAGCATTAAGTATCAAGTCCTCTTTACTCCCATACACCATGACCCACTAATCCACGTTTAGGCTGCTGTCATCCCCCGCAACACTGACAATAAGCAAACCATGAACATATTGCAACACCCTACAGTGGGGCCCCCTCACGTTTGCGTGAGATGGAGGGCACCGTAGGACAGCACCATAAATAAAATATACAAACATACCAACCAAGATCACGATTAACCCAGCAGACAAAATGGATCTACTCAAACATCATAGGATAACCATAGATCACTGGGAAATAATATATGGAGTTGAGCACCATGTTTAAGTAGAGATTATAGTGGGGAGAAGGGGTGTTACACCGCTGCATAGAGGGGGAGAGAGTTGGTGTTGACTGTAGCAAGATTGTTGATGTAGATCGCCGTCATGATCCTTGCCCCGGCGGCACTCCGGCACCACCAGGAGAGAGGGGGAGAGAGCCCCCCTCCTTATTATTCTTCCTTGGCCTCCCCCCTAGATGGGAGGAGGGTTCCCCCTCTATTCCATGGCCTTGATGGTGGCGGAGGGGCAAGAGCCCCTCCAAGATTGGATCTCCCTCTCTGTTCTCTTCTGTTTCGCACTCCTAGATCTGGCCCTTCACGGTTTCTTAAATTCCCGGAGATCCATAACTCCAATTGCGCTGAAATTTCTACACAAATTTTTTCCATAAATTATCTTTCTTGCACCAGAAGGGATCCAACCAACGTTCAAGGAGGGCACGATACACCAGGGCGCACCTAGGCCTTGGTGGCGCGCCCTGGTGGGTCGTGGAGGCCTCCGGCCTCCGTTTACGTTGATTCCACCTCCTAAAATTCACAAATGTTCCAAAATAATTCTCCGTAGATTTTTATCGCGTTTGGACTTTGTTTGATATTGATTTTCTGCGATACAAAAAACTTGCAAAAAACAGGAACTAGCACTGGATCAATAGGTTAGTCCAGTAAATCATATAAAAAGTTGCCAAAAGTATGTGAAAGTTGTATAATATTGGCATCAAACAATCAAAAATTATAGATAAGATGGAGACGTATCAGCATCCCCAAGCTTAATTCCTGCTCGTCCTTGAGTAGGTAAATGATAAAAAAGAAAAAATTTGATGTGAAATGCTACCTAACATAAACTTGATCATATGTCTAGTCATGGCATGAATATTAAGACATAAGTGATTCAAAGCAATAGTCTATAATTTGACATAAAGACATCAATACTCAGGCATCCCAATAAAAAATCATGTCTTTCAGAATATCAACGCTAAAGAAAGCTATGCCTACAAAATCATATAGTCTTGTCATGCTCTGTCTTCTTAACACAAAGTATAAATCATGTACTACCCCGGTGTCAGCCAAGCAATTGGTTCATACTTTTTAACGCGCTTCTGCTTTTTCAACCCTCATGCATTACATGAGCGCAAGCCATGGATTGAGCACAAGGGTGGAATAGAGTATGATGATAGGGGTAAATATAAAGAAGACAAAAAAGTAACAAAGTCTCATATCGACGCGGCTAACCAACGGGCTATGGAGATGACTATCAATTGATATCAACGTGAGGAGTAGGGATCGCCATGCAGTGAATGCACTAAGAGCTATAAGTGTATGAAAGCTCCATATGAAAACTAAGTGGGTCTGCATCTAATCCTATAATGAAATATTCCCACTAGTATATGAAAGTGACAACATAGGAGACTCTCCATATGAAAGACATGGTGCTACCTTGAAGCACAGGTCTGGTAAAGGATACTAATAATGCCCCTTCTATCTTTGTTTCTTTTTTGTTTCTTTTTTTTCTTTCTTTTTTTTCTTCTATTTTCTATTTTATATTTTCTTTTTATTTTTTTTATTTTTTTTCTCTCATTGTCGGGAGTCTCATCCCGACTTGTGGGGGGAATCATAGTCTCCATCATCCTTTCCTCACTGGGGCATTGCTCTAAAAATGATGACCATCACACTTCTATTTACTTATAACTCAACAGAAATAAAAATTACAACTCGATACCTATAACAAAATATGACTCTATATGAATGCCTCTGGCAGTGTACCAGGAGGTGCAATGATCTAGCATAACATGTATAAAAATGATGCACGGTGGGTGAGACACAACTACTATGTCAGCTATATGATCATGCAAAGCAATATGCCAATGAATGCTCAAGTCATTAAAACCGAAGTGGTGGAAGTTGCATGGCAATATATCTTGGAATGGCTATGGAAAGGCCATAATAGGTAGGTATGGTGGCTGTTTTGAGGAAGATATAATAAGGCCTATGTGTGATAGAGCGTATCATATCACGGGGTTTGGATGCACCGGCAAAGTTTGCACCACATCTCGAGGTGAGAAAGGGCAATGGCGGTACCGTAGAGGCTAGCAAATTGCAGAAAGGTAAGAGTGTGTATAATCCATGGACTCACATTAGTGATAAAGAACTCACATACTTATTGCAAAAGTTTGTTAGCCCTCGAAGCAAAGTAATACTACACATGCTCCTTGGGGGGAGGTTGGTAGGAGTTAACCATTGCATGCCCCCGACCTTCACACAAAGATAGACAATCAAGGATAAATTGTGCTCCAACTTCCCGGCATAACGAGAGACTGTACGTGCATGCTTCGGTAATTACAAACCTTAACACCAACATTCTTACTAACCACGACCATTTACCAATACTTCCCACCTATTCCATCTCTATATCGCAAAACTATTGCAAGGAATCAAACATATCATATTCAGTTATCCATAAGTTTTATGTAGAATTTTTGTGACTAACCATGCAAATGACCAATTCCTTTTGTCTCTCTAAATAGATATAAGTGAAGCATGAGAGTTTAATTCTTTCTATAAAAGACCATGCTATAACAAATATAAGTGAAGCAAAAGAGCATTCTACGAACATCGGTTTTCTATGTGAAGAGAAACAGGCAATCCAAACTTCAAATGATATAAACAAAGCACATGAAGCATTCTATAAAGCCATACTCAAAAGATATAAGTTAAGTGCAATGAGCATTCTATAAATCAACCATGGACTATCTCATACCACCATCGTGCATAAAAGAAAAATGAATAGTAAATGCAAAAGACACTCCAAGATTTGCACATATCACATGAACGAAACAAAGACGAAAACATACCAATACTTGTTGAAGAAAGATTGGATGCCTTCGGGGCATCCCCAAGCTTAGACACATGAGTCTCCTTGAATGTTTACTTGGGGTTCCTTGGTCATCCCCAATCTTGATCTCTTTCCTCTCCTCCTTCTCCTCATATCGAGACCTCCTCGATCTATGATCACTTCATCCACACAAAACTCAACAGAAAGCTCGGTAAGATCCGTTAGTATAATAAAGAAAATCACTACTCTAAGTACTGTTGCAAACCAATTCATATTTTTTTTGCATTTTATCTACTGTATTATAACTTTTCCATGGCTTATACCCCCGATAGAATCGATAGTTTCATCAAAACAAGCAAAACAATGCATCAAAAACAGAATCTGTCTTAAACAGGACAGTCTGTAGTAATCTGAACGTTCACCATACTTATGGTACTCCAAAAATTCTGAAAAAATATGAAAAAGTAAAAAAAATGTATATAAAGACTGTGCAAAAAGTTTCAAAACCTTTCGTCATTCTAGTAAAAAATGTAAAATCGCGCGCTACAGCCAAAGTTTCTGTTTTGGCACTGCACATACCAACAAGCAATCTACTCATCCTAAAGGAAAATCTTGGCAAATTATTTTTATAATACAATGGAATTGTACAAGGGGATAATTATTTTTGTTGACAAGTTTCTGCAATTCAAGATTCACAAAGTTTCCATGGGCATGAACAAAGTTCAAGGCATGCTCCCGCTTCCACGGTGCTCGTCTATCTCACTTTCACTTTTCTTTTTGTGAAGTTTTAAGTTCCCCTCTATATTTTTTTTTGTTTTTAAACTATATAAAAGCACTCAACAGAAATAAATGACTCTCTAAAACTTCTGGGTTGTCTCCCTGGCAGCGCTTTCTTTAAAGCCATTAAGCTAGGCATAAAGTGCTCAAGTAATGGATCCACCCGGATCCCAAGGTATATCAAAGCCAATTTTAATTAACAATGATTTGGCATTTAGTAGTGAGCATAAAGCAACATATATCAAGCAATGACTAAGTCTAATTCTCTTCCTATCCATCGGCATGTCATACAAGAACAATTCATGCACATCAAGTGAAGGCCAATACATAGCATAAGTAGTTTCTTGCAATTTTTTCGTGTTGGAAACATAGAGAGGTGGAGATGTAGTTCCTCTCTCATAATAATTGCAAGTAGGAGCGGCAAGCACATACATATTATATTCATAAAAATCATCATGTGCAACGGTAAAAGGCAACCCATCAATATAATCCTTAATAAGAACAAACTTCTCCGATATAGTGTAGTTTGGAGAATTTAAAAAGATTATAGGACTATCATGTGTTGGTGCAATAGCAAAAATTTCATGTTTAACATAAAGAACAATAGCAAGTACACCTCCAATAGAATAAATCATATTGGCATCTTGGCCACAAGCATAGCAAGCATCATCAAAAAGGCATATTTCAAACGAATCAACGGGATCATAGCAATTACCATAGCATTCATCCTTCGGTAAGAACAAAGGGACATTAAACAATGTATGAGTTGAAGAGTTACTCTCATTAGAAGGTGGACACGGGTGATCAATCCGCTCTTCCCTCCTTTTGTTCTTCGCTCCCTCCTCATGTTTTTCATCCAATGAGCTCACAGTTTCATCAATTCCTTCTTCCATAGACTCCTGCAAAATATTAGTCTCTTCTTGGATAGTGGAGACTTTCTCAATAAACACATCAATATCGGAATTGTATTTATAGTTATCATAGCAATATTTAAGGATAGCAAAATTTCCAGGTTTATAAACTGAATCATCAAAATCTTCAAACTTTTCAAACAAAGATTCAATTTCATAAGCACCCTTAAAAGTAACAAATTCTTCTATTCGTTCCACATCATAGTAATTATATATACCATTAGCATAAGAATCCAAGGTTTCATTATCATTAAATTCACATGAAAAGGGAAGATGTGGACCGTTCATCCTAGAGCAACAAGTATAATCATATCTCAAGCATAGCTCCCGAGCATACTAATGCAACATATAAATTTGATCCCATAAAAGTTTCCCTTTTTGTGTCAAGCGATAATCCCTAAAGTATTCATGTTGATCCAACATTACTCCCATTATCAAGTTGAATGGGGTTTTCTCAGGGTTATCGAAGTAGTGCATAATATCTTTCACATAACGATCATCGAGGGTTTTAGGGGGTTCCCCATCTCCATGAGTAGCAAGTACAACATATTCTTTTTGGTGTTTCATGTTCCATATCCATAACTAAAGATAGAGAACAACTTAGAACATGAAATAAAAACTACTTAGTGATAAAGCAAACAAGCACACACGAGAATATTCACCCCACGCTATTGCTCCCCGGCAATGGCGCCAGAAAAAGGTCTTGATAACCCACAAGTATAGGGGATCATTTGTAGCCTTCTTTGATAAATAAGAGTGTCGAACACAACGAGGAGCTAAAGACAGAAAAAATGTTGGGGAACGTTGCAGAAAATTAAAATTTTTCCTACGGTTTCACCAAGATCCATCTATGAGTTCATCTAAGCAACGAGTCTAGGGAGAGAGTTTGCATCTACATACCACTTGTAGATCGCGTGCGGAAGCTTGCAAGGTGATGATGTAGTCGTACTCGACGTGATCCAAATCACCGATGACCAGCGCCGAACGGACGGCACCTCCGCGTTCAACACACGTACGGGACGGGAGACGTCTCCTCCTTCTTGATCCAGCAAGGGGGAAGGAGAGGTTGATGAAGATCCAGCAGCACGACGGCGTGGTGGTGGATGCAGGGCGTCACAGCAGCAGGGCTTCGCCGAGACTACGAGGGAGAGACGTAACGGGGGGAGGTGGAGGCGCCAGGGGCTGGTGTATGAAGTCCCTCCTCTCCCCCACTATATATAGGGGTGCAAGGGGGGGCGCCGGCCCTAGTAGATGAGATCTACTAGGGGGGGCGGCGGCCTAGGGGAGGTTTCCCTCCCCCCCAAGGCACCTAGGGGTGCCTTCCACCACTAGGACTCCTCCTAGGGGGAAACCCTAGGCGCATGGGCCTATAGGGGCTGGTGCCCTTGGCCCATGATGGCCAAGGCGCACCCCCTACAGCCCATGTGGCCCCCCGGGACAGGTGGCCCCACCCGGTGGACCCCCGGGACCCTTCCGGTGGTCCCGGTACAATACCGATAACCCCGAAACTTGTCCCGATGCCCGAAATAGCACTTCCTATATATAATTCTTTACCTCCGGACCATTCCGGAACTCCTCGTGACATCCGGGATCTCATCCGGGACTCCGAACAACATTCGGGTTTCTGCATATCCATATCTTCATAACCCTAGCGTCACCGAACCTTAAGTGTGTAGACCCTACGGGTTCGGGAGACATGCAGACATGACCGAGACGCTCTCAGTCAATAACCATCAGCGGGATCTGGATACCCATGATGGATCCCACATGCTCCTCGATGTTGTCATCGGATGAACCACTATGTCGAGGATTCGATCAAACCCTGTATGCAATTCCCTTTGTCAATCGGTACGTTACTTGCCCGAGACTCGATCGTCGGTATCCCAATACCTTGTTCAGTCTCGTTACCGGCAAGTCACTTTACTCGTACCATAATGCATGATCCCGTGTCCAACACCTTGGTCACATTGAGCTCATTATGATGATGCATTACCGAGTGGGCCCAGAGATACCTCTCCGTCATACGGAGTGACAAATCCCAGTCTCGATCCGTGTCAACCCAACAGATACTTTCGGAGATACCTGTAATGCACCTTTATAGTCACCCAGTTACGTTGTGACGTTTGATACACCCAAGGCACTCTTACGGTATCCGGGAGTTACACGATCTCATGGTCGAAGGAAGAGATACTTGACACTTGCAAAGCTCTAGCAAAACGAACTACACGATCTTTTATGCTATGCTTAGGATTGGGTCTTGTCCATCACATCATTCTCCTAATGATGTGATCCCGTTATCAACGACATCCAATGTCCATAGTCAGGAAACCATGACTATCTGTTGATCACAACGAGCTGGTCAACTAGAGGCTTACCAGGGACATAGTGTGGTCTAAGTATTCACACGTGTATTACGATTTCCGGATAATACAGTTATAGCATGAATAAAAGACAATTATCATGAACAATGAAATATAATAATACTTTTATTATTGCCTCTAGGGCATATTTCCAACAAAAAATACTCCCTCAAGTTTACCGACCACCGATACAACTCTACGCACACTTGACGTTTGCTTTCCCTAAAACAAGTATGAAACTATTTTGCAAGAATAAAACTACGAGTACTTTGCCAGAATAAAACTATGGATCAATTGCAAGGTAGTAAAAGTGGATAGCTTTTGTCAACAAGAAAGTCATTTGTCCCGATAACAAGTACGGGTAATCATTCTTGTAATTTTATATGAGGGAGAGACATGAGCTAACATACTTTCTCTACTTGGATCATATGCACTTATGATTGGAACTCTAGCAAGCATCTGCAACTACTAAATATCATTACGGCCGTGAAACCCAACCATAGAATTAAGTATCAAGTCCTCTTTACTCCCATACGCCATGACCCACTTATCCGTGTTTAGCATCCCCCGCAACGCTGACAAAAAGCAAACCATGAACACATTGCAACACCCTACAGCGGGGGGCCCTCACGTTTGCGTGAGACAGAGGGCACCGTAGGACAACACCATAAATAAAATATACAATCATACCAACCAAGA
The DNA here is from genome assembly GCF_002162155.2 of Triticum dicoccoides. Lineage (NCBI taxonomy): Eukaryota > Viridiplantae > Streptophyta > Magnoliopsida > Poales > Poaceae > Triticum > Triticum dicoccoides. Next base: position 169,773,685 of record NC_041387.1, on the reverse strand, counting down.
TCACAATTAACCCATAGGACAAAATGGATCTACTCAAACATCATAGGATAACCATAGATCATTGGGAAATAATATATGGAGTTGACCACCATGTTTAAGTAGAGATTACAGTGGGGAGAAGGGGTATTACACTGCTGCATAGAGGGGGAGAGAGTTGGTGTTGACGATAGCAAGATTGTTGATGTAGATCGCCATCACGATCCTTGCCCCGACGACACTCTGGTGCCACCGGGAGAGAGGGGGAGAGAGCCCCCCTCCTTCTTCTTCTTCGTTGGCCTCCCCCCTAGATGGGAGGAGGGTTCCCCCTCTGGTCCATGGCCTCCATGGCGGTGGAGGGGTAGGAGCCCCTCCAAGATTGGATCTCCCTCTCTGTTCTCTTCTGTTTCGCACTCCCCAGATCTAGCCCTTCACGGTTTCTTAAATTCCCGGAGATCCGTAACTCACATTGCGCTGAAATTTCTACATGATTTTTTCCATAAATTATCTTTCTTGCGCCATAAGAAGGTCTCCAACCAACGTTCGAGGAGGGCACGATACACCAATGCATGCCCTAGTGGGTTGTGGAGGTGTCGGGCCTCCGTTTATGTTGATTCCACCTCCTATAATTCACAAATATTCCAAAATAATTCTCCATAGATTTTTATCACGTTTGGACTTCGTTTGATATGGATTTTCCGCGATACAAAAAACTTGCAAAAAAAATAGGAACTAGCACTGGGCACTGGATCAATAGGCTAGTCCAATAAATCATATAAAAAGTTGCCAAAAGTATGTGAAAGTTGTAGAATATTGGCATGAAACAATCAAAAATTATAGATACAATGGAGATTTGTCAGGAGCATTAGTTGACAAATTAAATGTGTGTCTGTTAATGAATATCAGTATCATAGCACAAATCGTATTTGAAGAACTAAACTTTGGCTTATGATTGGTGTGTTGTTTTTCTTCAAGAGTGGACTACTGCTAGTGCGACACAAAGCAGCTACACAGATCATAGTATAGATATAACGGGAAAACCGTAAGCATCACAAGTAAAATCAAGAAAGTGGAAATTGCTGGAAAATATGGGCTACTATTGGCGGTATGGCTAGAAAGGCTTCGGATACCAGCTCTTCAACTGAAGGTGCGGTACTGTTAATATCAATGTAACTCTCAAAGGCGACACAGCGCCTCGCATTTCCTTGCTAATCTTATAGGATTCAAGCGGGAAGGCCACTACAATTCCTATTCCTATATTTACAAAATCGTACGAATCAAAGAGGCCTGAAGAGTTGAAAGTGTCCATCACAACTGACCGAATAGACCTCTACACTGCAAATGTCCCTGCTCCTCTTCACTACAAGGAACATATTGTACTACTATCATACTCCATCTGTTCCAAAATATAAGTCTTTGTAGAGACTTTCACTATGGATCACATACAAATGTTTACTGATACATTTTAGAGTGTAGATTCACAAATTTTGCTCCATATGCAGTCCATGGTGGAATCTATACAAATACTTGTATTTAGCAACGGAGAGAGTACTTATTTAAGAAGAACAGAGGAGGAACATGCTAAAGAAGAGCAAACATATTTTGGATAATAAAATGTTCATTGCGTAGTGCCCACACATGATGAACTAGAGCACATTAAGAATGCAACTCCATGCTGTCTTTGTATATGTGGTGCACGTGCTTTTAGAAAGTAAAGAAGGAACATTAGCTGACCAATTAAACGTTATATGTTTTAGTAATATCATCATCATATCAGATTCGTATTTGAGCAACAAGTTTGGAATTATGAGTGGCACGTTGTTTAGCTTGATGGATTGAGGAGCAGTGCTAAGCAGCTACGATGATGGTACTGAATATAAAGGAATGTCTGCATGCAAGTCGTGTGACTTTCGTCATTTGGGTCAATCGACCATTTCAGGCGGTTGGATGAAGATCCTACGTCTCCTAACCCTTCTTCTTACTTGTCTCTGATTCTTCCCCTACAGAACACTGCACGGGCTGCCAGCCGAACCACCAGCCGCGCCCCTCCCCCCGCCGCCCTCCCCTGAACCGCTCCCACCGCGTGTGTTCCTCCGCCAGCCCCACCCCCACCCCCACTCGTGCCGAGTTTTCTTTGTTCGGGGAGTCCCCACCACTGCCAGGCCACCGCCCCCACAACCAACATCCCCACCCGAGCCCCTTCCTTCCCTCCGGCGAGCTCTCAAAAATCGGCTGACCCAAATTTGAAATTTAGCCTACTGCCATTTAACTAGTGTGGAATATAAAAGGGGAAAACCATAAGCATTGCGAGTATAGTGTTGAGCATGCATGGCGGATCTGAAGGTGCATACCGGACAAAGGCAACTTCGCAACCAATGTTTGCTTTAAACTAACAAGTAAGATCCTAAGTGATGGACAAGAAATCACGGTAAAGCAGTGGTGATATATTATCTTGCTGTGATAAATAAGTTGAGCATATATGAAAGAGTGCCGCCTCTGGTGCGGCGCCGTGTATGCATCTACTGAGAATTTGACGGTGTTGTGGTAGCGATGGCTGTCAGCAACGTGGAAGTAGATCTAGGAGGGTAGACAGTGGTGGTGGGCGAAGTATCCCGGCGCGATGGACGAGGCGATCGTAGGAGTGGCACCGACAAGGTGGACGACAACATGGATGAAGCGAGAGGATGGGATGCAAGGATCCTGGTTCGAAGCCATGGATGAGAGAGGTCGATCTCTTGTAATGGACGACGATGTTGGGGTATCAACTCCGACATGGTGGAGGAGGACGACGGTGGATGGGGTGGCGGACGGAGGAGGCTAGGGTGGAGAGGGTGTTTTGGCATCCACGGAGTACGAATGGGGAAATGAAGGGAGAGAGGAAGGGGGGAACCATGTCTTCAGGGCGCGCTTGTCTCAAATGTGAGGAAATTTACAAAACTAGCCCCTGTTTAAAATTTCCTACATCACAACAATATTAGTTGGTTGGGGATATGACGGTAATCTCGCATACACCAAATATTTGCGGACGGAGATTTCGGTTGAGGAGAGCTTGTTTTGGCGCCCACCATGTACGAATCTGGGTGAGAGGCAATTTCGGCCGAAGAGGCAGTTTATTTTGGCGCACACCATGTATGAATCTAGGTGAGAGGCGGTTATGTCACGTTTGAGTGAAATTACACACCTGCCCCTATCAAGACCTATTAAAATTGAGCCGACATGTGTTGCATGTCAGGGACATGCGGTAATTTCCATCTCCCATATTTTGGTTTCGGGCGGTTACTGCGAGTTTCGCCACTTAGTTCAATATTTTCTAGAAAAAGCTTGCACGTTCATCGTGCCAACTCAATTCGAATCCATTTTGTATTATATTTTTGTTCGGGCAGGATCCATTTTCGATTGGAATAAAATTCTATATACATCATTTTTATATATACTTTCAGAAGCACAAAAAAGAATTCTGCTCCTTTATGTATATAATATGATTTACAAATACAATGATCTCAAATTATACGGTTGAATTGAAAAAATTAAACCAAATTATGTTCTAGTAAAATGTATGGATCAGTAATATCTACATATTAAATAACATAGATACGCATGAATTCATATGAGTACGCATGTTTGATAGATCAATTTTGGTTCGAGTATGAATTACATGTATCATCATCTCGAATTCAAATATTTGAATTCCTTTTATGTTGACATTTTCTATACACGCAACTAAATATTTGAATCTCCTTTCGCACCCATCTCTCTCGCATGCTCCTGCATGTAGCTATCACTCTCTTTTCTCCAGCTCACCCGCATGCTCACTTCATGTTTCTCCTATTTTCGCAAACATGGTCTCTCGACGTCTCCCTTGAGAAGTGTCACACTCTCCATATCATTATACATTAAAAGGTTTTCATTATCTCTCACGTCCCTATCATTCTCTGGTATCACTAGGTACTAAGCTTTTTTTTCACCGCCACACACACACTCTTACTCGTCTTTCACTTTGTCTTTCTCTCTAGGGTTCTCTCATGCACCCTATATCTCTCTAGATATGACTCCTACCACCAAAATTACTATCTCCCACACACACAACACTTGTTTCAGTCCTTTTCGATTTCTCCCAGTTATAAAACTGACATTATTCATTTGTTACCAATCAGACAAACTCTCCCCCTCCCTTTCTCTCTCTCTCTCTCTCTCTCTCTCTCTCTCTCTCTCTCTCTCACACACACACACACACACACACACACAACTCTTGCTTCCACTCCCCTTCCCAAATACCGTCTCTCTCTCACACACGCACACAAAACTCTACCTTTCACTCATACATGTCTCTCTCGCGCTCCTTGTATCTATGTAGATTTTTCGTCCCTTCTTGAGACATGCCCTCTCGATCGTGCACACACACTATACCGTCATTTTATGGTAATACCTCTCGCACACACACTCTTTGTGTCTTTGTCACACAGGCACTCCATCCTCCTCCTCTCTCCCTCTCTCTCACACACACCACACAAAAACACATGGCCTTTTTGCAACAACTAGCAAGATGCCCATGTGTTGCATGGAACATCAAGATGCATTTGTATGAGTAGTTTATCTTGTGGGCGAAAAGGATGAACGAGGGAAGGCCTTATTTGCAAATGTGGAGAGGGGTGTGGGTATCTTTTTGCAAAATTGCCATAGTTTCCTTCCTATCCGTCAAATATAAATTGGATGGCCTATATTGCAGGATGGCACGCACACCATCATCACCAACTTTGTTTTTTATGAGAGTAAAGATATACCACTTCTCAAATCTTGAAACCAACCATATTCCTACCTTATCTCATCAAAACCGCCAAAGGAATATATTTGGGGTGAAACATAACATATTTTTACTGATATACATATTTCAAAACTAGACTCTTTTCTATCAAATCGGTGAATATGTATTAATCTACTTTGATCGTGTGGCAACGCATTGGCGCATTGCTAGTTATTACTACTGTATAATTCTTTGGACACCAGATAAACGATGGAGTACATATACGAAGAGAAGAGGCGCACACACGCAGTTGGTCTCTCACTATCTCGCACACATGAGAGTTACGTAAAGGCACCTTAAACAAATAAACCCTAAAACCCTAGGTGCACGCACTGGTGCAGAGACCTGCTATACAAACGGTGTTTAACCCCTTTCCACGACAGCGTTTGGAACCGTCGCCAATTGATTGTGGGTGATAGGGGGGGTCCTTCCCACACGACCTAGAAACCGTCAGGGATAGGCCCTCCTGGCAAACAGGCTAGGGCAAAATGAGCTCGTGTGCGATCTGGTGGGGCATCAAAACCAAATTGTTTCCGTTCGTATGTACATCCCACACGGTGAATCCTAGAAAAACATTTCCATCCGTATGTATATCACACACACATTTTTTTGTGTGGAAACGTTTGTACAAGGTGGCCTAACGCAAACTGTTCTCTACCGGAAGCCGTGTGTGATTGTTAGTTGATCGAACATGCCTACTTTCTAGAAACCGTATGGGTTGTTGAGTTCATCACCCACGGTGCTGTCTGAGTAACCGTCTGCAATAGAAAATCCCAATAAGCAGGGTAATTAGCCTATTATTGATAATCCATGTACTAATCAAATTGATATTTCTTATAAAACACACCTGATATTTCATATCCTTATAACAGCAACTAGGATTTCATAACCGGATTATATCAAATAGCTTCGGCACTCAGTTACGCCATTACACAACATCACCAAGTTTCACATGCAACACTAAAAACCTTTGGAAAGTAGCATCATACACGATAAATAGACAGATGAATCTCATCTGGGAAACTGCAACAGTGGAAGGCAAATATTGAGCCTTCAGTGATGTTGAATGTCCTGGCAACTTTAGGCCAGTGGCTATGGATAATTGCCCGCCCAAGCTTCGTCCTCTTCAGCAAGACTTTAATATTGTACCGTGGGTGTTGAATGAATAGCTTCCTCACCTCTTGACCATGAAGGTGGTTTGAGAGGTAATCATCCGTGAACTGCTTTGAAAAGTACTGAAAACAAAGATATGCATAAATCACTGTTATAAATTTTGAAATGGTGGAAGGGGTAAAAACAAGATAAAAGAGTTAGTACCATCCTATAGTTGATTGATGTCTTCTTCATTGTGCAAACAAAGATCTTGCTATTATTCGTCGCAAGTTTCTTCATCCTAACAATCTTTCTGAGTTTCTTGACTTGACTGACATTCATGGACATCTCATTTCCCCATATGCAAAATGGGTCGAACAATGGGTCTAAGCCTCTGATAGCAGGACCTACATGTGCAAGACCAAATTGTAAGAAACCTAAATATTAGAATGATTCCTGCAACTGCACAATAATGTGCTATCAGCCAGAGGACTATGCTTGAACAAACCTCGATGGTAAACCGCAGTGGCTCCCATTGTTTCCCTGCAACACACATATGGAAGATCTTGATCAGGTTAACTGAGAGTTGCCATACTATCAGTAGAATATGTATTGAGTACAGCCAAATTCACTTTATTTCACATGCATATAAATACAAAATTGTACCCATAGCAAATGAAAATCAAATTGCAGAACTGAACCAAATAGTTAAATGGACAGTCGACCAAATGAACCAAAATAGTTAACTGAGCACGACATTGCAGAATAGAAACATGTACTAGAACATAAGACAGTTAACAAAACAAAGAATGCTTGAGAACACTACTATGAAATGTAGCAATTGTTGGACCAAACTGTTAACTGAACATTACATTTCAGAGGACCAAAGTGTTAACTGAACATTACATTTCAGAGGACCAAACTGTTAACTAAAAACCAAGGTATCAATCCAGTAGGAGACAACGCACAAGTCACCGAATACCTGCACAAACAATCAACAACTTGCACCCAACGTGATAAAGGGGTTATCAATCCCTTCATGGTTATTTGCAAAAGTGAGATCTGATAGAGATAGATAAATGGTAAACTAAATATTTTTGGTATTTTTGGTTTATAGATCGGAAAGTAAGAGATTGCAAAATAGTAGATTGGAAACTCGTATGATGTAAAAGAGAACTTATATGATGGAAAAGAGACTATGGGGCCATAGGTTTCACTAGTGGCTTCTCTCAAGATAGCAATATATGGTGGGTGAACAAATTACTGTCGAGCAATTGACAGAAGAGCACATAGTTATGATGATATCTAAGGCAATGATCATGAATATAGGCATCACGTCCGTGTCAAGTAGACCAAAACGATTCTGCATTTACTACTATTACTCCACACATCGACTGCTATCCAGCATGCACCTAGAGTATTAAGTTCATAAAGAACGAAGTAATGTGTTAAGTAAGTTTACATCATGTAGAGGAATTAACTCAAACAATATGATGAAAACCCCATCTTTTTATCCTCGATGGCAACAATACAATACGTGCCTTGCTGGCCCTACTGTCGTTGGGAAAGGACACCACAAGATTGAACCAAAAGCTAAGTAGTTCTCCCATTGCAAGAAAACCCAATCTAGTAGGCCAAACTAAACCGGTAATTCGAAGAGACTTGCAAAGATATCAAATCATGTATATAAGAATTCAGAGAAGACTCAAATAACAATAATAGATAATCTAATCATAAATTCAAAATTCATCGGATCTCGGCAAACACACCACAAAAGAATATTACATAGAATAGATCTCCAAGAACATTGAGGAGAACATGGTATTGAGAATCAAAGAGAGAGAGAGGAAGCCATCTAGCTACTAGTTATGGACCCGTAGGTCTATGGTAAACTACTCATGCTTCATCGAAAGGGTAATGGTGTTTATTTAGAAGCCCTCCGTGATCGAATCCACCTCCGGCAGGACACCGGAAAAGTCCCCTAGATGGGATCTCACGGGTACAGAAGGTTGCGGCAGTGCAAAAGTGGTTTCGTGGCCCCCCTCAATGTTTTTAGGGTATAAGAGTATATATAGGTGAAGGAACTAGGTCAGGAGACCCACGAGGGGCCCATAAGGCAGGGGCACGCCCTACCCCCTGGGCACGCCCTCCACCCTCGTGACCGCGTCGTTGCGTCTCCAACTTTATCTCCAAGTCTTCTAGTTTGCTTCTGGTCCAAGAAAGATCATCGTGAAAGTTTCATTCTGTTTGGAATCCGTTTGGTATTTCTTTTCCGCGAAACTCTAAAACAGGCAAAAAAACAGAAACTGGCACTAGTGTCGGTGGGAACGACACCTATAGGACCACAAGAATCCCTAGTGTGGTCGGCGGGCGCGGGGTTGTGAGAAGAGCAGGTCTAAGAGCCAGCACAAAGGTCGTTTACCCAGGTTCGGGCCGCAGAGATCGCGTAATACCCTAGTCCTGCTTTAGTGTGTATTTGAATGTTCTTGAGCTAGCTATTGAGCGTGACTTGCTCAAAGATCTGAATCCCTCTCCAGTACGCCTCGGGCCTCCTTTTATAGTCAAAGGAGGCGCTACAGTGGCACACAGGAGGTGGAAAGGGTACAGTGTACAAGCTTATCGCTTGTTATTACGGAACAAGACACATTAAATGCGCCCTTGAGGTGTCCCCCTCGCTTTATTGCCGCCACACCTTGCTTCGACACACGCCCAGGCCAGCGAGGCGGTCAGCGCCATGTAGGCTGGCAGGCTGCTGAGGTGGCACGGTGGAAGCGTCTTCACGAAGATATGCATGCCACCACGTAGGTGCTTGCTGAGTTGGCCTTGGGACCGCATGTCGCCACGCAGGTGCTCGCCTGGCTGGCTGGGCTGGCAGCTGCATGGGAACGGCGGTGGGGTCTTGGCGTGCGCGGGCCTGGCCGCGGCCCCGCTGATGTCCTCGACAAGGGTCTTGCCGGGGCGTCGTGGTTGTCCCCGGCAAGGATGTTGCCGGAGGTCTCGTCCTCTGGTCCTCATTTGGTCTTGTGTGTTAATGATCTTCACAAAGATCTGCATGCCACCATGGAGGTGCCTCCCGAGCCTTGGTTCCAACGTTGTTGATAGTGTTGGAAACCTCGGGCTCAAGGGTGGTGTGTTCCGCTGGTGCTAGGCAAGTCGCCCCGGCAAGGCCCTTGCCGGGGCCGTGGAGGCCGCCCCGGCAAGGGTCTTGCCGGGGAAGTCTACCTCGCCCTCTTGCTCTCTGTGTCTATGTCTTGGCATTGCTTTGATCGTCTTGTGTCTTCGGCTTCCTACACCTTCCCTGCTTAGTGTGGCCGTGGGCGTGGCTCATACCGCTCGTGCACAGGTAAAGGGGTACAGAGTAGAGCCCCTACTTCTATACACCGACAGGAGCCCCCGGGCCTGGGCCACACATGAGCGTGACACATTGTTGGGCTAGGCCTAGAATGGTGCGTGGGCAGGCGGGGCCAATTTTTACCGCAATAACCCATTTGTCTGCTGCGTTTCCTCACGACTTGCGTTGAATGCGTGACATGGGGATCGTGCGTGGGGGTGACCGAAGCATGCTTGTGTCATCTTGCAGTGAATAGTAAAGAGTCGGCTTGCATGCCCCTTCAAGACCGCAGGGCCGCTGCTCATTTACTTTCTTCGTCTTGGAACCGTCGTCCATGTTTCTCACTACGCCTGCCCCTTGCGCCACGTACGCCGCATGCACGGGGCAGGGCGGGTGACAGGCATCTGGAATATGGGAAGACGCGCACGTGGGTCGATTGTTGGAAATATTCTATAGAGGAAATAATAAATTAGTTATTATTATTATATTTCCTTGTTCATGATAATCGTTTATTATCCATGCTATAATGTTATTGATAGGAAACTCAGATACATGTGTGGGTACATAGACAACACCATGTCCCTAGTAAGCCTATAGTTGACTAGCTCATTGATCAATAGATGGTTACGATTTCCTGACCATGGACATTGGATGTCGTTGATAACGGGATCACATCATTAGGAGAATGATGTGATGGATAAGACCCAATCCTAAGCCTAGCACAAAGATCGTGTAGTTCGTATGCTAAAGCTTTTCTAATGTGAAGTATCATTTCCTTAGACCATGAGATTGTGAAACTCCCGGATACCGTAGGAATGCTTTGGGTGTACCAAACGTCACAACGTAACTGGGTGGCTATAAAGGTGCACTACAGGTATCTCCGAAAGTGTCTGTTGGGTTGGCACGAATCGAGACTGGGATTTGTCACTCCGTGTGACAGAGAGGTATCTCTGGGCCCACTTAGTAGGACATCATCATAGTGTGCACAATGTGACCAAGGGGTTGATCACGGGATGATGTGTTACGGAACGAGTAAAGAGACTTGCCGGTAACGAGATTGAACAAGGTATCGGGATACCGACGATCGAATCTCGGGCAAGTACTATACGGGTAGACAAAGGGAATTGAATACGGGATTGATTGAATCCTCGACATCGTGGTTGATCCGATGAGATCATCGTGGAACATGTGGGAGCCAACATGGGTATCTAGATCCCGCTGTTGGTTATTGACCGGAGAACGTCTCGGTCATGTCTGCATGGTTCCCAAACCCGTAGGGTCTACACACTTAAGGTTCGATGACGCTAGGGTTATAGGGAATGTTTCTATGTGGTTACCGAATGTTGTTCGGAGTCCCGGATGAGATCCCGGACGTCGCGAGGAGTTCCGGAATGGTCCGGAGGTAAAGATTTATATATGGGAAGTCCTATTTTGGTCACCGGAAAAGTTTTGGGTGCTATCGGTAACGTACCGGGACCACCGGGAGGGTCTCGGGGGTCCACCAAGTGGGGCCACCGGCTCCAGAGGGCTGCGTGGGCCAAGTGTGGGAGGGGACCAGCTCCAGGTGGGCTATTGCGCCCCCCACCAGGGCCCAAGGCGCCTAGGGTTTGGGGAACCCTAAAAGGGGGCGCCCCCCTTGCCTTGGGGGGGCAAGGCAACCCCCTTGGCCGCCGCACCCTCCTCAGATTGGATCTGAGGGGGCCGGGCCCCCTCTCCCTTGCCCCTATATATATGTGGGGTGTGGAAGGGCAGCCGCAACCAAGTTCTGGCGCAGCCCTTCCCCTCTCCCAAGTCCTCCTCCTCTCCCGCGGTGCTTGGCGAAGCCGTGCAGGATTGCCATGCTCCTCCACCACCACCACGCCGTCGTGCTGCTACTGCACGGAGTCTTCCCCAACCTCTCCCTCTCTCCTTGCTGGATCAAGGCATGGGAGACGTCACCGGGCTGCATGTGTGTTGAACACGGAGGTGCCGTCCGTTCGGCACTAGGATCATCGGTGATTTGGATCACGACGAGTACGACTCCATCAACCCCGTTCACTTGAACGCTTCCGCTTAGCGATCTACAAGGGTATGTAGATGCACTCCCCTTCCCTCGTTGCTAGATTACTCCATAGATTGATCTTGGTGATGCATAGAAAATTTTGAATTTCTGCTACGTTCCCCAACAGTGGCATCATGAGCTAGGTCTATGCGTAGTTTCTATGCACGAGTAGAACACAAGTTGTTGTGGGCGTTGATTTTGTTCAATATGCTTACCGTTACTAGTACAATCTTGTTTCGACGGTATTGTGGGATGAAGCGGCCCGGACTGACCTTACACGTACACTTACGTGAGACAGGTTCCACCGACTGACATGCACTTGTTGCATAAGGTGGCTACCGGGTGCGAGTCTCTCCCACTATAGTCGGATCGTATTCGATGAAAAGGGTCCTTATGAAGGGTAAATAGCAATTGACATATCACGTTGTGGTTTTGCATAGGTAAGAAATGTTCTTGCTAGAAACCCATAGCAGCCACGTAAAACATGCAAACAACAATTAGAGGACGTCTAACTTGTTTTGCAGGGTATGCTATGTGATGTGATATGGCCAAAAGAATGTGATGAATGATATGTGATGTATGAGATTGATCATGTTCTTGTAATAGGAATCACGACTTGCATGTCGATGAGTATGACAACCGGCAGGAGCCATAGGAGTTGTCTTAATTTATTGTATGACCTGCGTGTCATTGAACAACACCATGTAATTACTTTACTTTATTGCTAAGCCGTTAGCCATAGTAGTAGAAGTAATAGTTGGCGAGACAACTTCATGGAGACACGATGATGGAGATCATGGTGTCATGCCGGTGATGATGATGATCATGGAGCCCCGAAGATGGAGATCAAAAGGAGCAAAATGATATTGGCCATATCATGTCACTTTTTGATTGCATGTGATGTTTATCATGTTTATGCATCTTGTTTGCTTAGAACGACGGTAGTAAATAAGATGATCCCTCATTAAAATTTCAAGGAAGTGTTCCCCCTAACTGTGCACCGTTGCGAAAGTTCGTTGTTTCGAAGCACCACGTGATGATCGGGTGTGATAGATTCTAACGTTCACATACAACGGGTGTAAGCCAGATTCACACACGCGAAACACTTAGGTTAACTTGACGAGCCTAGCATGTACAGACATGGCCTCGGAACACAACAGACCGAAAGGTCGAGCATGAGTCGTATGGTAGATATGATCAACATGAAGATGTTCACGGATGATGACTAGTCCATCTCACGTGATGATCGGACACGGCCTAGTTGACTTGGATCATGTAATCACTTAGATGACTAGAGGGATGTCTATCTGAGTGGGAGTTCATAAGATGAACTTAATTATCTTGAACATAGTCAAAAGATCTTTGCAAATTATGTCGTAAGCTCGCGCTTTAGTTCTACTGTTTAGATATGTTCCTAGAGAAAATTCAGTTGAAAGTTGATAGTAGCGATTATGCAGACTAGGTCTGTAAACTAAGGATTGTCCTCGTTGCATCGTAGAAGGCTTATGTCCTTAATGCACCGCTCAGTGTGCTGAGCCTCGAACGTCGTCTGTGGATGTTGCGAACATCTGACATACACATTTTGATAACTACGTGATAGTTCTGTTAAACGGTTTAGAGTTGAGGCACCAAAGACGATTTTGAAACGTCACGAAACATATGAGATGTTTCGAGGGCTGAAATTGGGATTTCAGGCTCGTGCCCACGTCAGGAGGTATAAGACCTCCGACGATTTTCTTAGCCTGCAAACTAAGGGAGAAAAGCTCAATCGTTGAGCTTGTGCTCAGATTGTCTGAGTACAACAATCACTTGAATCAAGTGGGAGTTGATCTTCCAGATGAGATAGTGATGTTTCTCCAAAGTCATTGCCACCAAGCTGCTAGAGCTTCGTGATGAACTATAACATATCAGGGATAGATATGATGATCCTTGAGATATTCGCGATGTTTGACACCGCGAAAGTAGAAATCAAGAAGGAGCATCAATTGTTGATGGTTGGTGAAACCACTAGTTTCAAAAAGGGGCAAGGGAAAGAAGGGATACTTCATGAAACAGCAAATCAGCTGCTGCTCTAGTGAAGAAACCCAAGGTTGAACCCAAACCCGAGACTAAGTGCTTCTGTAATAAGGGGAACAGCCACTGGAGCAGAATTACCCTAGATACTTGGTAGATGAGAAGGCTGGCAAGGTCGATAGAAGTATATTGGATATACATTATGTTAATGTGTACTTTACTAGTACTCCTAGTAGCATCAGGGTATTAGATACCGGTTCGGTTGCTAAGTGTTAGTAACTCGAAATAAAAGGCTGCGGAGTAAACGGAGACTAGCTAAAGGTGAGCTGGCGATATGTGTTGGAAGTTTTTCCAAGCTTGATGTGATCAAGCATTGCACGCCCCCTCTACCATCGAGATTGGTGTTAAACCTAAATAATTGTTATTTGGTGTTTGCGTTGAGCATAGACATGATTGGATTATGTCTATCGCAATACGGTTATTCATTTAAGGAGAATAATGGTTACTCTGTTTATTTGAATAATACCATCAATGGTCTTGCACCTAAAATGAATGGTTTATTGAATCTCGATCGTAGTGATACACATGTTCATGCCAAAAGATATAAGATAGTAATGATAGTACCACCTACTTGTGGCACTGCCATGTAAGTCATATTGGTATAAAACGCATGAAGTAGCTCCATGTTGATGGATCTTTGGACTCACTCATTTTGAAAAGTTTGAGACATGCGAACCATGTCTATTGGTGTATATGCATGAAGAAACTCCATGCAAATGGACCGTTTGGACTCACTTGATTTTGAATCACTTGAGACATGCAAATCATACCACATGGGCAAGATGACTGAAAGCCTCGTTTTCAGTAAAATGGAACAAGAAAGCAACTTGTTGGAAGTAGTACATTTTGATGTGTGCAGTCCAATGAGTGCTGAGGCACGCAGTGGATATCGTTATGTTCTTACTTCATGGATGATTTGAGTAGATACTGAGTATATTTATTTGATGAAATGCAAGTCTGAATTATTGAATGGTTCAAGTAATTTCAGAGTGAAGTTGAAGATCATCGTGACAAGAGGATAAAATGTCTATGATATGATCATAGAGATGAGTATCTGAGTTATGAGCTTTGGCACGCAATTAAGACATTATGGAAATTGTTTCACAATTAATACCGCCTGGAACACCATAGTGTGATGGTGTGTCCGAACATCATAGTTGCACCCTATTGGGTATGGTGCGTACCATGATGTCTCTTATCTGATTACCACTATCGATCATGGGTTAGGCATTAGAGACAACCACACTCACTTTAATAGGGCACCACGTAATTCCGTTGAGACAACACCGTTTGAACTATGGTTTGGAGAAACCTAAGCTGTCGTTCCCTAAAAGTTTGGGGCTCCGACGCTTATGTGAAAAGGTTTCAGGTTGATAGCTCGAACCCAAAGCGGATAAATGCATCTTCATAGGACACCCAAAAATAGTTGGGTATACCTCCTATCTCAGATCCGGAAGCAAAAGGGATTGTTTCTAGTAACGGGTCCTTTCTCGAGGAAAAGTTTCTCTCAAAAGAATTGAGTGGGAGGATGGTGGAGACTTGATATGGTTAATGAACCATCACTTCAACTAGTGTGTAGCAGGGCACAGGAAGTTGTTCCTATGGCGCCTACACCAATTGAAGTGGAAGCTTATGATAGTGATCATGAAACTTTGGATCAAGTCACTACCAAACCTCATAGGTCGACAAGGACGCGTACTGCATCAGAGTGGTACGTAATCATGTCTTAGGAGGTCATGTTGCTAGACAACAATGAACCTACGAGCTATGGAGAAGAGACGGTGGGCCCGGATTCTGACAAATGGCTCGAGGCCATAAAATCCGAGAGAGGATCCATGTATGAAAACAAAGTGTAGACTTTGGCAGAACTACCCGATGGTCGTAAGGTTGTTGAGTACAGATGGATTTTAGAAGGAAGACGGACAATGATGGTAAGTGTCACCATTAAGAAAGCTCGACTTGTCGTTAAGATGTTTTCCGACAAGTTCAAGGAGTTGACTACGGTGAGGCTTTCTCACTCGTAGCGATGCTAAGAGTCTGTTGGAATTGGATTAGCAGTTACTGCATTATTTATGAAATCTTGCAGATAGGATGTCAAAACATTGTTTCCTCGACAATTTTCTTGAGGAAAGGTTGTATGTGATACAACCAGAAGGTTTTGACAATCCTGAAAGACGCTAACAAGTATGCAAAGCTCCAAAAATCCTTCTAAGGACTGGTGTAAGCATCTCGGAGTTGGAATGTACGCTTTGATGAGATGATCAAAGATTTTGGATTTATACAAAGTTTATGAGAAACTTGTATTTCCAAAGAAGTGAGTGGGAGCACTATAGAATTTCTGATGAGTATATGTTGCTAACATATTGTCAATCAGAAATGTTGTAGAATTTCTAGAAAGCATATAGGGTTATTGGAAAAGTGTTTCTCAAGGGAAAACCTAGATTAAGTTGCTTGAACATTGAGCATCAAGATCTATAAGGATAGATCAAACGCTTAATGGTACTTTCAAATGAGAACATACCTTGACATGATCTTGAAGGTGTTCAAGATGGATCAGTCAAAGAAGGAGTTCTCGCCTAAGTTGTAAGGTATGAAGTTAAGACTTAAAGCTCGACCACGGCAGAAGAGAGAGAAAGGATGAAGGTCGTCCCCTATGCTTTAGACATAGGCTCTACAGTATGCTATGCTGAGTACCGCACCTGATGTGTGCCTTGCCACATGTCTGGCAAGAGGGTACAAAGGTGATCAAGGAGTGGATCACCAGATAGCAGTCAAAATTATCCTTAGAGGAATAAGGATATGTTTCTCGGTTATGGAGGTGATAAAGAGTTCGACGTAAAGAGTTGCATCGATGCAAGCTTAACACCTATCCGGATAGCTCTGAGTAGAGAAGCCAGATACGTATAGTGGAACAACCATTTGGAATAGCTCCAAGTGGAGCGTGGAAGCAACATTTATAATATGACCTAGAGATTTGCGAAGTACATACGGATCTAAATGTTGCAGACCCGTTGACTAAAACCTCTCTGACAAGCCAAACATGATCAAACACCAGAACTCATTGGGTCTTAATCACATGATGATGTGAACTATTTTAGTGACACTAGTAAACTCTTTGGATGTTGGTCACATAGTGATGTGACCTGTAAGTGTTAATCACATGGCGATGTGAACTAGATTATTGACTCTAGTGCAAGTGGGAGACTGTTGGAAATATGTTCTATAGGCAATAATAAATTAGTTATTATTATTATATTTCCTTGTTCATGATAATCGTTTATTATCCATGCTATAATTGTATTGATAGGAAACTCAGATACATGTGTGGGTACATAGACAACACCATGTCCCTAGTAAGCCTCTAGTTAACTAGCTCGTTGATCAATAGATGGTTACAGTTTCCTGACCATGGACATTGGATGTCGTTGATAACGGGATCACATCATTAGGAGAATGATGTGATGGACAAGACCCAATCCTAAGCCAAGCACAAAGATTGTGTAGTTCGTATGCTAAAGCTTTTCTAATGTCAAGTATCATTTCCTTAGACCATGAGATTGTGCAACTCCCGGATACCGTGGGAATGCTTTTGTCAGGACCCCGACTCAATGCCACATCGATCTAGCATGTAACACCTCATATCACTTTGCGGCCTCACGCATGGTATTCCCACGGGTGTCGCCTTACCTTAGCCCGGGACCGTTTGCGCCTTTTGGCACACGTATATGACAGTGTCGCTAGCATCCATATGATAAGGAGCCCGGGCTGACATGGCTAGTCGTAAACCCAAAGTGGCACAGACTTACAGGGACAGGCATCCATGACCCAGCATCGAACGTGTCGGTCATCAGCGAGTGAATCCAGGCTGTAGCACTGGGCTAGCAGGGCTCCGGTGAACCGGGCTGTAGCGGGCTAACAGGACTCCGGTATTCATCGCGTGACATTTCCCCGAAGGGACAGACACAGGAACGAAGAAGGACACATGCCGGCCAGCCTAAGTGT
>NC_041387.1:169753265-169756224 GCF_002162155.2 Triticum dicoccoides | reverse complement strand
AGGAGACATTTCCCGGTAAGAGAGGCTACTAGGGATAAACAACTAGATAGTCAGATCCCACACATACCAAGCATTTCAACAACATACACACAATATGCTCGATATGTGCAGATACAACATGGCATCACAACATGACTCTACAACTCAAGTAATTAATCAATAGGCTCCGAGGAGCGAGATATTACAAACATGGGTCTCATGACCCAACACTCAGAGCATACAAATCAAAGCACAAGCGGAAGCTATCATGTCTGAGTACAGACATCTATAAATGAAAAAGGCTGAGAAGCCTGACTATCTACCAGATCCTGCCGAGGGCACAAGATCGTAGCTGAGGTAACAAGCTAAACGTCGAAGTCCACGTGGAACTACTAGTGAGACTGAAGTCTCTCTGCAAAAACATAAAATAGGCAAACGTGAGTACAAATGTACCCAGCAAGACTTACATCAGAACTATCTACATATGCATCATTATCAACAAAGGGGATGGTAGGGTTTGACTGCAGCAAGCCAGCTTTGACTCGGTGGCTATCCTGAACTACGACTGCAAGTAACTCTTTTGAAGTGGCGCACACGAGTCCACATATTCACCAACCAATACACCACTATGGATCCGCTCCCGTCTCCCTACGAGAACGCCATCCATAGCACTCACGCTTATCTTGCGTATTTTAGAGTATCCACTTTCACTTGTCTATGAACTATGCAAGGGGTCCAAGTTTCCATATCCGAGGAATCCGGCTATTCGAATAGATGATGATAACCCTGCAGGGGTGTACTTCTTCACACACGCTTTCGCCACTTATCGCCCTGTACACGTCATGTACCTCGGCAACCTTCAAGCGGAAGCCGGGCGAGGGAGTCGGCCACGACCTGACTAACCGAACAAGTCTCTAGTCCAGGTTTATCGCCTATTCGGGTTCCATCCGCAAGGAGATCCGGCCGGGGTGTCGCTCATGGCCCCAAACGATGTGAGCAGGGTTCCCAAGCCCACCATCCGGGTGCCACTTGGTACACCGTGCCACTGTGCCTAGTCTGTCCCAAGCCCACCTGTACCGGGTGCCACTTGGTAGACTACTAACACTACCTACAAACACCAGAAACTAGTTGCAACTCCTGGACAGAGATCATGTTGATTAATAAGTCGAGAGGGGCACTTAAGCATTCCAATGTGTGGTAGTAGCTGGTCATGGATCACAAACACAGAACTCAGTTCCTGAGGACGGCTGCAATGAGACAACCCACCATGTACTCCTACATGGCCTCTCACCGCTACCTTTACCAAATCGTGTTCACACACTTAGCTCACACACATTGGGACATGTTCACACGCCTCTGATTCATCCCCGATGAATCAGACCTGACACAACTCTAGGCAGTAGCAGGCATGACAACAAGCATGAATGAGTAGGCACAACAGGGCTCAAACAACTCCTACTCATGCTAGTGGGTTTCATCTATTTACTGTGGCAATGACAGGTCATGCAGAGGATAAAGGGGTTCAGCTACCGCAGCAAGTAACAAATATATCGTTGTTGTCCTAATGCAGTAAAAGAGAGCAGGAGCGAAAGAGTGGGATTTTATCGGAATGAACAAGGGGGTTTTGCTTGCCTGGCACTTCTGAAGATAATATAGCTCTTCATCGGTGTCATCGATCACATCGTCGGTACACGTCTATCGGGAGGGGACAAATACCGGCAACACAGAAAGGAACACAATCAATGCAATGCACAATATGATGCATGCTATGACATGGCAATATGAATGTGTTTTGGGCTAATGCACCTAAAACCAGATTAAATGAAGTTGGTTTGAATCCAAGATTCAAATTCAAACTCCATATGTGGTTATTTAAATGTCATTCACTTCATTTGTCCTAAACAGTAGTGATAAGTTGTTCTAACATGCATGAAAATGGTACAGGTGGATTCCTTGAATTTGTCTGATAATTTTTCATATATAAATTATTTAATTTGGAGTTACGGTTGAATTTCTATGATTTATTGAAGTTTTAGCTATTTTCTGGAATTTCCTGATTATTTTTAAATCCAGAAAATACTTATTGCGTCAGCCCCTCGTCACAGTGACGTCAGCAGGGTCAACTGGGCTGGCTCGGGTCAAACCTGACGTGTGGGGGCCACACGTCAGTGACACAGGAGCTAATCCTGGTCAAACCCAGCGCTGACTGGGGTTTGACCAGGGGTGGGGCCCACTGTCAGTGGTTGTGGGTTTAATTAGTTGGGTCATTAACACTAATTAAGCGTGCCACGTCGGCAGTCGCCGGAGTATCGCCGGCGGCGACCATTCCGCACGGCGGCACGGCTCGGATTTGAGCTAGGGGTGATGGTTTGGCGCGCGGTTTGGCTCATTAGAACGTCCGCGACGCGGCGCGTCTAGCGGTGGTTGTGGCCGCGGCTGGGGTGGCCGGAGCCGACGACGGCAATGGCAAGTGCGGCGGCCGGAGCTTCGGGTTCGAGCGGGGCGAGGCCACAGAGGACGGGAGGGATGGCTAAGGGGCTCGCCGAGCTCCTGAAGATGCTAGGAGCACGGTGCCGTGCTCGGTTTCGAGCCTTGCTGGCTGCAGTGACGGCGGCGACATCGCCGGCGGCGTGGGGTTCTCGGCTCGTTGTGAACGGCGGCTAGAGAGGGAGGTAGGGCACGGGGAGAGGGGGAATCGGGTCAAGGGCTCACCGCGGAGCTGCAGGGAGGGTTAGTGGGCTCGGGGGCGCGCCGGAGTGGCCGAATCGGCGGAGAAGGGCGTCGGGGCCGAAGCTTGGAGATGATGACGATGGCGGCTGCTCGGGGCCCTCCTGGTCGCGTGAGACGTCGAGGAGGTCGAGGGAGGCACTGCGGAGCTCGGGAGCGCGTCGGGGAGGAGAGGGGGTGGTGGTGGCCGCGGCGGACGGCGTCGGTGGCGACGGGGCTCCGCTCGGTGGAGGAGAGAGGGAGCCAGAGAAAG
>NC_041387.1:169744538-169752423 GCF_002162155.2 Triticum dicoccoides | reverse complement strand
GCCGGCTGGGCTGGACAGGTAAGCGCCAGGTAAGTCTTCTGCTCTGTTTTATTTTTTTTCTCTCTGTTTTGTTTTATTTAATTTATTTTGCCACTGTTTTGAATTTAAAATAATTCAAACAATGCCAAAAACTCCTCTGAATATTTTATATTGCTAGATGGACTTTTCCAAAAGCTTATAAAATATTTCAGGGGTATTTGAAATTATATTCTAATTATATGAATATAACTCAAATTCAAATAGCTAATGAATTAAATCCAAAGTCCCAAAAATAATTCCTTAAAAATGTTCAATATTTTGGTTGGGACCAGAACCCTTACCAAAAATTATCAAACATTTAGGAAGAGCATTTTGGAGCAATGAATGAGATTTCTAGGGTTTTTGCCCCTCTTTTATTTAAGTTTTTGAGGCTTCCAAAAATTCCTTAGTTCAAATTTTCAGAATTTAAACATGATGCACACATGAGCTAGCCTAGAGCACTACCAGCAGCTAGGGATGTGACAACTCACCCCCACTAAACAAGAATCTCGTCTCGAGATTCAAGCGTAGGGTAGGATGAAGGGGAAACGCAAACTAGTACAATCTTCATGATCCAGGTTGCACTTCAAAGGAACGTTGATTCGATCACCATCATCGTCTTGAAGTCTTGCTCTGAGAAATCCTGTCAACATGACATGGAGGGAAGAAGGAGACTCTAGAGGGGTCGATCTTCTCGAAGATCGAACAACTCACGGAATGAGACATAGGACCATCTCTCGGGTTGAGACACGAGATACACATCAAGAGGGGTGGAAAGAAACGGATGACGAAGGTTCACTAGGTGGACAACAATTCCACACTTAAGAAGGTGGTAAACGATTGTCCACGTAGCGAGGAGTTGAATTGCCATGACACCACGACGAAACATCCTGGAGAAGGGTGATTCGTAGATTATAATCTTAAATGGCAAAAAGAATTACCTTTGATATAGAGATCATTGAGACTCCCTATATCAGCCTAAGGCAAATCACAGCAATCGACTGGCGGGGGTCGGTAGAATGGCATATTCGGACTTGGATGATGTGGATTACCTAGTTGAAGACAACGTAATGGATGAATTTGCTTATCACCGGAAATGGATGAGACCCATGGTAGAATGGCACATTGGCGGTGCCAGCTGGGAACAAAATGCAAATGCTGGGAATGATTCTGGTAACTGTGGAAGAACCCAACAAAAGAGAGTGAATTCACTGTTTGAATAGGTCATAGCATTGCCGAGGAAACTGAGAGCAAACTCAGTTAGTGCCGATGATAACACGTAGCGCTTGTGCGTGCTCTCAAGAACTTGAGCATTTCCATATTCATCAAGGTTTACCAACATCCGTGTCAAGGATCCTGGCAACACAACATACCACCATGATGAACAACGATGGACGATGCAGATGCACAGGAAGATAACATCAACTCAGATTTCACCCTAGCGAGGCCAAGGAAACAAAATCTGGATGATCGACCGAGAGACATTTAGCACTCCGCTTCTAATGTTCTCCCTGACGTGCTAGTGTAACCCATTCATAGATATGGTTTGATAACTAGAACATCAAGTAAAGGTCGGACTTCGGGAGCAATAGAATCCATAAGGAACAGTTACGGAGATAAATCCTACGAAATCCTTATGGGGAGGTAGCCAACTTCCTCAAACAAGATACTACAATAATAGGTCTTCCGGCTGGGTGTGTTGGCCACGACATCCACCCTACCGGTTATCGAGGGACCAATATTATAGTTCTTGGGAAATATTCCAACCATCATATCTGCCTGAGACTCAGATCTGGTTGGTGTCAGGATATTCCAGACTCATCGAGTCTAGGAAGAAAAATGAAAGTTTGCAACACAAATCGACGAGATGACGTTGCGAGATTCTTAGGAAATGAACTACGATAGCAAGCTCCAAAACATGAGCTGGTTCTGCTACAAACATGTGAACACGTTGTTCCAGACAAGCATGCCCACATGGTAGTCTTACAATAAAACACTACCGAGTTCTGGTTGGGAGCCATCATCGAGGATATCGAAGTCTTTACGCAAGTCCATGGATTAGATCCCAAGCATAGACTTCTTTTCCTTGAACAAGTCAATCAGTGGCTTGGTGTGCTAGGATATACATATGGAATGAAGATGATCAGTCTAACAGACCACAGAATTCTTCGCACGTGCATGACCGACTTGGGATGATTCCAAAGGAGCAAAAACAAACTTTCTCGAATTCACGACGGCAACTTACATCAAAATGCACGTGAATCAAAGGAAGTCACTCCTTTCATCAAACAAGTACTTCATGAACTAGCATGAAGAAAATGCTTTCAAAAGTTTCCAACACTAACTTAATGTTCAACAACATCATGGAGGAGATAAGGATGTTGTCAATGACTCAACAACAACTCATCGGAATTTCCATATCACTGGACTTCCACCATCGTGTGAACACGGTGATAGCATTGGTCAGACCCAAAAGATATAATGGTGTATGCTCGAGGGATCAACCACGAGGAAGACAACATTACGAACATCGTTGGTTCTGACTTGATTTGACGATAGCCCACACTCAAATCAAAGGATTGATAAGACAATAGGTCCAGCAACTGATCACAGGGACCAATCGATGAAGATATCATCTTTCTTCAATACACACTACACAAGAATATCCCTATGGAACGAACTAAGTCAGGCAAGCTTTTATCTTCCAACCCTCCAAGTTGTCGTTTAGCTTAACCAACTAGCTCAGGGATATCTAACACCGATTCTTGGAGAGAAGGTGGTTCACAAGAAACCAACTTGATCGCGAGCTCAACATAGCGGTCAGGTGACAACCTGGTAATACTTCCGAGAAGATCTTCGGAAATCACGAACCACCGATATGTTACTAAGCTCGAGAACAATCTTGCTTTTCAGGGCAAGATGATATGATCAAATGAGCGAGGACTTGACAAAATCCTACTCATCAATCAAAGAGTGCACCAGGAAATAAGGACTAGGTAGCACGATCAATCTTAGAATGGTGATTCAAAAACCAACACGCTAAGGATGAAATTATTATCCTTTAGCTACCAAGCAACGAGGTTGCTGGGAGTATTGATTTCACACACCATGATTCACTTGTCGGCACTCCGGCTGCAACAACACGGAACCGAGGAATGAGAAAGGATGGCGAGAAGTATCACTATGTCAAGAATTCACAAAAGGTGGTGCAATTCTCATGAAATTCCTGTCATAAAGAAGGTAATACTTCAGGGTAGAGCAGACCAGAAGCTGGATTGTAACTTGATCTGCGGAACACAACTACTTTGACCCAATCCTAAATATGGATGAGGTACTGGAGTTTGTTTCTCCAAGTCATTCAGGAAAGAATGGCTTGACGGACCACAAGAGTAATAAGCATTGATAACACGAATGCACAATTACTCCTGACTATCAATTGATAGACGAGGGTCAGAATGCAACTAAAGAGAACAACTCAAAGGAACATATAATTTTCTGAGTTGTGGATGCATAGATTAGTATGTCGAACCAAGTTCAACATATTTCTTCCGGATAACCCATGCAGAAAGGTAGAACTGGCAGGGTCACGATTTATGAATGGAGAACTCCTCAAGAATAATCTTGTTATGATATTTCAGTTCAACGAGGAACTTCTGCCATAAGTAGTTCATGGTATCTGGAAGAAGAAGATACCACGGGCTTCAAGGACTATCGCAAAGGTTACTAATATCCTAAAGGCGCTAGCAATTACTATCAACATGAAGTAAGTAGAGTGAATCTCGGGTTCAAGAACCCAGGAATAGAATACCTACTACTAAGTAGCATCACGGGATGCTTTCGAGAGTGATGGCCAGAATCATCACACTGGGAACACAAATCATGCCTAAATTACTAGATGATCCCCTAAGACACCTAGGGTCATAATACTAGCTCCAACATATATGTCAAGGCAATAAAGTACCTCAACTCACTGATTTGTGTGACTAATCTGACCAAAGGCACATAGGAAACAGGAGGAAGGGATTTGCAAATGCATCCGACTATTTAGAAACCTGGAATGACTCGGACAGCATAACGGCTGTAAATGCTCAGAAAGATTTGAGACATTCACAAAAATGGTGGCATAACCACTCAGGAGCACAATATCAAGGTTTCGAGATCAACAGTTAGCGTACGGAAGTAGTAGAAACTGAATTCAAGCTTAAATCCAACAATCTATAAGTCTACGGATTAGTAACACGTGATCCTGATAGAAAGAAGAGATAGCCTAGTTCTTAATCCCCGTAGTAAAGATAAGATGACTCAGATCAGAAGGGCATAAGGTATAAGGAGTAAAAGAGCCTTACGTTCCATCCCACAATCAATTCCCCTACATATAACTAAAGAATTTCTAGACTCAACTTCGACCAGTTTGGCTTGGTAATCCTACAGGCAGTCAAGCTCTGATACCAACGCTGTCAGGACCCCGACTCAATGCCACATCGATCTAGCATGTAACACCTCATATCACTTTGCGGCCTCACGCACGGTATTCCCACGGGTGTCGCCTTACCTTAGCCCGGGACCGTTTGCGCCTTTTGGCACACGTATATGACAGTGTCGCTAGCATCCATATGATAAGGAGCCCGGGCTGACATGGCTAGTCGTAAACCCAAAGTGGCATAGACTTACAGGGACAGGCATCCATGACCCAGCATCGAACGTGTCGGTCATCAGCGAGTGAATCCAGGCTGTAGCACTGGGCTAGCAGGGCTCCGGTGAACCGGGCTGTAGCGGGCTAACAGGACTCCGGTATTCATCGCGTGACATTTCCCCGAAGGGACAGACACAGGAACGAAGAAGGACACATGCCGGTCAGCCTAAGTGTTCCGGAGCAGTAGCAAGCTACCATGGCTCAGTGGAAACACTAGGAGACATTTCCCGGTAAGAGAGGCTACTAGGGATAAACAACTAGATAGTCAGATCCCACACATACCAAGCATTTCAACAACATACACACAATATGCTCGATATGTGCAGATACAACATGGCATCACAACATGACTCTACAACTCAAGTAATTAATCAATAGGCTCCGAGGAGCGAGATATTACAAACATGGGTCTCATGACCCAACACTCAGAGCATACAAATCAAAGCACAAGCGGAAGCTATCATGTCTGAGTACAGACATCTATAAATGAAAAAGGCTGAGAAGCCTGACTATCTACCAGATCCTGCCGAGGGCACAAGATCGTAGCTGAGGTAACAAGCTAAACGTCGAAGTCCACGTGGAACTACTAGTGAGACTGAAGTCTCTCTGCAAAAACATAAAATAGGCAAACGTGAGTACAAATGTACCCAGCAAGACTTACATCAGAACTATCTACATATGCATCATTATCAACAAAGGGGATGGTAGGGTTTGACTGCAGCAAGCCAGCTTTGACTCGGTGGCTATCTTGAACTACGACTGCAAGTAACTCTTTTGAAGTGGCGCACACGAGTCCACATATTCACCAGCCAATACACCACTATGGATCCGCTCCCGTCTCCCTACGAGAACGCCATCCATAGCACTCACGCTTATCTTGCGTGTTTTAGAGTATCCACTTTCACTTGTCTATGAACTGTACAAGGGGTCCAAGTTTCCATATCCGAGGAATCCGGCTATTCGAATAGATGATGATAACCCTGCAGGGGTGTACTTCTTCACACACGCTCCCGCCACTTACCGCCCTGTACACGTCATGTACCTCGGCAACCTTCAAGCGGAAGCCGGGCGAGGGAGTCGGCCACGACCTGACTAACCGAACAAGTCTCTAGTCCAGGTTTATCGCCTATTCGGGTTCCATCCGCAAGGAGATCCGGCCGGGGTGTCGCTCACGGCCCCAAACGATGTGAGCAGGGTTCCCAAGCCCACCATCCGGGTGCCACTTGGTACACCGTGCCACTGTGCCTAGTCTGTCCCAAGCCCACCTGTACCGGGTGCCACTTGGTAGACTACTAACACTACCTACAAACACCAGAAACTAGTTGCAACTCCTGGACAGAGATCATGTTGATTAATAAGTCGAGAGGGGCACTTAAGCATTCCAATGTGTGGTAGTAGCTGGTCATGGATCACAAACATAGAACTCAGTTCCTGAGGACGGCTGCAATGAGACAACCCACCATGTAGTCCTACATGGCCTCTCACCGCTACCTTTACCAAATCGTGTTCACACACTTAGCTCACACACATTGGGACATGTTCACACGCCTCTGATTCATCCCCGATGAATCAGACCTGACACAACTCTAGGCAGTAGCAGGCATGACAACAAGCATGAATGAGTAGGCACAACAGGGCTCAAACAACTCCTACTCATGCTAGTGGGTTTCATCTATTTACTGTGCCAATGACAGGTCATGCAGAGGATAAAGGGGTTCAGCTACCGCAGCAAGTAACAAATATATCGTTGTTGTCCTAATGCAGTAAAAGAGAGCAGGAGCGAAAGAGTGGGATTTTATCGGAATGAACAAGGGGGTTTTGCTTGCCTGGCACTTCTGAAGATAATATAGCTCTTCATCGGTGTCATCGATCACATCGTCGGTACACGTCTATCGGGAGGGGACAAATACCGACAACATAGAAAGGAACACAATCAATGCAATGCACAATATGATGCATGCTATGACATGGCAATATGAATGTGTTTTGGGCTAATGCACCTAAAACCAGATTAAATGAAGTTGGTTTGAATCCAAGATTCAAATTCAAACTCCATATGTGGTTATTTAAATGTCATTCACTTCATTTGTCCTAAACAGTAGTGATAAGTTGTTCTAACATGCATGAAAATGGTACAGATGGATTCCTTGAATTTTTCTGATAATTTTTCATATATAAATTATTTAATTTGGAGTTACGGTTGAATTTCTATGATTTATTGAAGTTTTAGCTATTTTCTGGAATTTCCTGATTATTTTTAAATCCAGAAAATACTTATTGCGTCAGCCCCTCGTCACAGTGACGTCAGCAGGGTCAACTGGGCTGGCTCGGGTCAAACCTGACGTGTGGGGGCCACACGTCAGTGACACAGGAGCTAATCCCGGTCAAACCCAGCGCTGACTGGGGTTTGACCAGGGGTGGGGCCCACTGTCAGTGGCTGTGGGTTTAATTAGTTGGGTCATTAACACTAATTAAGCGTGCCACGTTGGCGGTCGCCGGAGTATCGCCGGCGGGGACCATTCCGCACGGCGGCGCGGCTCGGATTTGAGCTAGGGGCGATGGTTTGGCGCGCGGTTTGGCTCATTAGAACGTCCGCGACGCGGCGCGTCCAGCGGTGGCTGTGGCCGCGGCTGGGGTGGCCGGAGCCGACGACGGCGATGGCAAGTGCGGTGGCCGGAGCTTCGGGTTCGAGCGGGGCGAGGCCACAGAGGACGGGAGGGATGGCTAAGGGGCTCGCCGAGCTCCTGAAGATGCTAGGAGCATGGTGCCGTGCTCGGTTTCGAGCCTTGCTGGCTGCAGTGACAGCGGCGACATTGCCGGCGGCGTGGGGTTCTCGGCTCGTTGTGAACGGCGGCTAGAGAGGGAGGTAGGGCACGGGGAGAGGGGGAATCGGGTCAAGGGCTCACCGCGGAGCTGCAGGGAGGGTTAGTGGGCTCGGGGGCGCGCCGGAGTGGCCGAATCGACGGAGAAGGGCGCCGGGGCCGAAGCTTGGAGATGATGACGATGGCGGCTGCTCGGGGCCCTCCTGGTCGCGTGAGACGTCGAGGAGGTCGAGGGAGGCACTGCGGAGCTCGGGAGCGCGTCGGGGAGGAGAGGGGGTGGTGGTGGCCGCGGCGGACGGCGTCGGTGGCGACGGGGCTCCGCTCGGTGGAGGAGAGAGGGAGCCAGAGAAAG
>NC_041387.1:169730183-169744021 GCF_002162155.2 Triticum dicoccoides | reverse complement strand
GCCGGCTGGGCTGGACAGGTAAGCGCCAGGTAAGTCTTCTGCTCTGTTTTATTTTTTTTCTCTCTGTTTTGTTTTATTTAATTTATTTTGCCACTGTTTTGAATTTAAAATAATTCAAACAATGCCAAAAACTCCTCTGAATATTTTATATTGCTAGATGGACTTTTCCAAAAGCTTATAAAATATTTCAGGGGTATTTGAAATTATATTCTAATTATATGAATATAACTCAAATTCAAATAGCTAATGAATTAAATCCAAAGTCCCAAAAATAATTCCTTAAAAATGTTCAATATTTTGGTTGGGACCAGAACCCTTACCAAAAATTATCAAACATTTAGGAAGAGCATTTTGGAGCAATGAATGAGATTTCTAGGGTTTTTGCCCCTCTTTTATTTAAGTTTTTGAGGCTTCCAAAAATTCCTCAGTTCAAATTTTCAGAATTTAAACATGATGCACACATGAGCTAGCCTAGAGCACTACCAGCAGCTAGGGATGTGACAGCTTTGGGTGCACCAAACATCACAATGTAACTGGGTGGCTATAAAGGTGCACTACAGGTATCTCCGAAAGTGTCTGTTGGGTTGGCACGTATCGAGACTGGGATTTGTCACTCCATGTGATGGAGAGGTATCTCTGGGCCCACTCGGTAGGACATCATCATAGTGTGCACAATGTGACCAAGGGGTTGATCACGGGATGATGTGTTACGGAACGAGTAAAGAGACTTGCCGGTAACGAGATTGAACAAGGTATCGGGATACCGACAATCGGATCTCGGGCAAGTACTATACCGGTAGACAAAGGGAATTGAATACGGGATTGATTGAATCCTCGACATCATGGTTCATCCGATGAGATCATCATGGAACATGTGGGAGCCAACATGGGTATCTAGATCCCGCTGTTGGTTATTGACCGGAGAACGTCTCGGTCATGTCTGCATGGTTCCCGAACCCGTAGGGTCTACACACTTAAGGTTCGATGACGCTAGGGTTATAGGGAATGTTTGTATGTGGTTACTGAATGTTGTTCGGAGTCCCGGATGAGATCCCGGACGTCACGAGGAGTTCCGGAATGGTCCGGAGGTAAAGATTTATATATGGGAAGTCCTATTTTGGTCATTGGAACAGTTTCGGGTGCTATCGGTAACGTACCGGGACCACCGCGAGGGACCCGGGGGTCCACCAAGTGGGGCCACCGGCCCCAGAGGGCTGCGTGGGCCAAGTGTGGGAGGGGACTAGCCCCAGGTGGGCTGGTGCGCCCCCCACTAGGGCCCAAGGCGCCTAGGGTTTGGGGAACCCTAAAAGGGGGCACCCCCGTTGCCTTGGGGGGCAAGGCAACCCCCCTGGCCACCGCCCCCTCCTCAGATTGGATCTGAGGGGGTCGGCCCCCCTCTCCCTTGCCCCTATATATATGTGGGGTGTGGAAGGGTAGCCGCAACCAAGTTCTGGCGCAGCCCTTCCCCTCTCCCAAGTCCTCCTCCTCTCCCGCGGTGCTTGGCGAAGTCGTGCAGGATTGCCACGCTCCTCCACCACCACCACGCCGTCGTGCTGCTACTGGACGGAGTCTTCCCCAACCTCTTCCTCTCTCCTTGCTGGATCAAGGCATGGGAGACATCACCAGGCTGCATGTGTGTTGAACGCGGAGGTGCCGTCCGTTCGGCACTAGGATGATCGGTGATTTGGATCACGACGAGTACGACTCCATCAACCCTGTTCACTTGAACGCTTCCGCTTAGCGATCTACAAGGGTATGTAGATGCACTCCCCTTCCCTCGTTGCTAGATTACTTCATAGATTGATCTTGGTGATGCGTAGAAATTTTTGAATTTCTGCTACATTCCCCAACATGGATACCCGCATGCCTTCAATTGGGAGAGGAGGGCGGTCGACGGCCTCGTCTGCTGCCATCTTAATGAGGTGGATTGGCTGAGAGGGGCAGCCGGGTCCTGATCCCGCCCCTTTATAAGGAGGGGAGGGGGAGGTACGGCACCCCTCAATCTTTCGCCATTCACTTCCTCCCATCTTGGCTTCTTCCTCCCTTCTGTCATGGCGAGAGGGCGTGCTGATGCTTCGACAGTGACGGCGAGGGTCTCCGCTCGACAACGAGCCCCTCCTCACCAAGAGCCCGTGGCGATAGAGCCGGCCATGAGGGGAAGGGGGAGGGGGCGAGGCCGAGGTTGTTGTGGCACTCGGGGAATAGGAGGACGGGGCAGCGCATCGGCCTCGCCTCCGCCGGTGGTCCCTCCCCCAATGGAGAGCCACGTCGGGGACCGGCCCCGCGAATTCTTCATCGGGCTGCGCAAGCCGGCATGTCGTCGTCTTCGTCTCCCTACTCCATTTGCTCGGGAGATGGAGCTCGACCAACCGCAGGCGCTGAGACTGCATATGAGGGGCTGCAGGAATAGCGGCACATGGGCCAACGTTGATTTCCCAGCCCCCCATGTCATGTATCTCCGTCGAGGATGGAAGACCTTCGCTCACATCCACAGCCTGACGGCGGGGCTCATTCTCTATTTCAAACTAATGGAGAATGGCCTGCTCTCCGTCAAGGTCGTTGGAGACTTCGGGACTCGCCTGAAGTGCTGCATGGAGAACTCCTCTGATGACGAGGACTCGTCCTCAAGAGAGAGTGACGAGGAGGACAGTGGTAGCGATGATGAGGGTAGCAGGCGGGAGGATGACGGGTCCGACTAGGCGTCGGACCCGCCGTCCCCGGGCGGTGCCGGCAGCAGCAACATCTGCACCGGGCCCCTTCTTTCGGTGGGGCCGTCTCCTTGAACTTCTCGGGGTCGCCTCCTTGTGCGGCTGGCCTGGGAAGGCCAGAGAAGGCGAAGAAGGCGGGTGGCGAGCCGTCAAGTCAGAGTATGATGGCACCAACGCCTTCGTAGCATATTGACGGACCGCTGCCTCATCTTCTAGCTCTTCTCCCGACACCATCATCACCAGCCCTCCCCTAGGCGGCTACCGACATGTTCTCTTGGCACCTTCTGCTTCTCGTACCTCGCCTAGGCGCTCCTTCTACCCTCTTGCCTTCTTGTTCCATTTCCTGAGGAGAGGGACAAGCAAGGGATTACGAGCACCTTATCTCTTTTTAGTTTGTAAGCCTGCGGGCCTTAGTTAAATTTAAAACTTGTAATCCCCTTGCTCATGTTCACATTCCGTACGAAATGTACATGTATGGGACGTATTAATGAAAAAGGGTGCTTGCCGGGTTTCTTTGTGTGTGAGCGAAGCCCATACCAAGGGACTAATCCTTGTTATTTGTAATATAAACATTGTTGCCCGGCAATGAGCCTTGCCACTCCCTTTCTTCATTCGACCATACTCGTGCTCTTGGCGGAGACAGGGGTGAAGTAGGGTTAGGCCCCACGCTTCCTTCCTTGCCACCACGGCTACAACCAGACTCTGACCCAAGAGGATAGTTTCTTGGGTGCGGGCGAAGGGGAGCACGGTAACCTAGGAACAAAACGAGGTTTCATACGTCCCAACCCATACGGAAATGCAAAACAGGGGAAGAAAAACTTATCTAAATCTGTAGCCCCCCGACATCCTTGGTTTGTCGTGGGTGGACCCTTGTGTCTACAACCCCCGGCAACCTTGGCTTGCCGGGGCCGGAGCGCCGGCTTGTTCTCTTTCTTCCATATAGCTCGGCAGAAACATTCATGTACCCTACGAACCAAAGAGGACGGAAAGGAACAGAGAGACGCAGACTCGACCTCTATGCTAGGGGTTAGTCTCCGCTAAGCACTATCAACCCTAACCGAGGGAGATACTCAACCTAGCATGCATGCTACGACTTAGGCCGCCAGCGCTTCGTTTATTTTATGCTCAGGGTCTATGCCTCTCTTTGTACAGAGGGTTACATGCCTTGCCGGCACGGCTTGTACAAAAGGTGGCTTGCTGGGGGGCGGCAACCACGCCTTATGGCTAAAACTTGCGAAGATGCTAGATGTTCCAGGAGTTGCTCACTAGAATGGCATCTTCGGTCTCCAGGTGGACTGCGCCAGGCCTGGTGACTCGTATTACCCGATAAGGGCCTTCCCACTTTGGCGTCAACTTGTTGGAATTCATGGCCGTCTGAACGTGCCGAAGAACAAGGTCGCCTTCTGCAAAGCTTCGGGCATGAACCTTGTGGCTATGGTAGCGGCGCAAGGCTTGCTGGTAGCATGCTGCTCTCACAGCCGCCCGAAGACGATCTTCCTCGAGGAGCGTTGCGTCATCTTGCCGCAATTGCTCTTGCTCAAGTTCATCATAAGCGAGCACTCGGGGTGACCCGTATATGAGTTCCATGGGGAGAACTGCTTCTGCCCCGTATACCAGGCAAAAGGTGTCTGGCCGGTGGCTCGATTTGGCATCGTTCTGATTGACCAAAGAACAGCCGACAACTCATCAATCCAGCACCTTCCGCTCTTGTGCATCCTATCAAAAGTCTTTCTCCTCAGGCCCCATAGCACTTCAGCATTCGCCCTCTCCGCTTGGCCGTTGCTCCGTGGGTGTGCCACGGAAGCGAAATAGACCTTGCTGCCGAGGTCTTCAATGTATTTCATGAAGGTGTGGCTTGTGAACTACGTGCCGTTGTTGGTGATGACTCTGTTTGGCACACCAAAGCGGCAAACTAGCCCCTTGAAGAATTTGACGGTTGACTGCGCTGTCACCTTCCTCACTGCTTCCACCTCCGGCAACTTTGTGAACTTGTCGATTGCAACGTACAAGTACTCAAAGCCCCCGACGACGCAGGGGAAGGGGCCTAGTATGTCGAGCCCCCAGACTGATAATGGCAAGGAGAGAGGAATTGTTTGAAGGGCTTGATCTGGCTGATGAAGCTTCTTTGAATGGAACTGGCACGCTTCACACTTGGTTACTAGTGTCGTCGCATCCTGGAGGGCAGTGGGCCAGAAAAATCCTTGCCGGAAAGCCTTGCCGGCAAGGGCCGTCGACCCTATATGGGAGCCACATATGCCTCCATGTATCTCCGCCAACAACTCCAGTCCTTACTCCCGAGGAATGCACTTCAATTTCACTCAGTTCGATCTTTTTCTGTATAGAACGTTGTCAATGAACTGGTACAGGGCAGACCGACATGCTACTTTCTCCGCTTCTTCCTGATCCTTAGGAAGTTCCCCTATTTGGAGGAATCAGACGGTATGATGTGCCTATGCCAGAGCCTGGGGCTCGACGGCAAGGACCAAAGGCATCTCCTCTGCCATGGGGACGCCTCCTCTACGGCCAGGACTTGGCGCCCTGTCGGAGTCGGTTGCCCCGTGGCAGGCTCGGCATCCATGGCAATATCTTCGCCAGCGGCTCTAGGGAGCTCGGTGGGGAAGTACTTGCCGGGGCCTGACTTCCTCCGCTTGTTCTGCTCTGTTGTTGGTGCAACAGATGGTTTAGTTAACCGAAGCACAAAAGTACCTAGTTCCATAGGTAGCTTGAGGGCAGCGCGCTTCGGCAGGTAGTCGGCAATGTTGTTCTCCACTCGGGGGACATGCTCCGCCTATATACCGTCAAAGCGCTCCTCTAGTTTCCTCACCTCATCCATGTAGGCTTCCATCAACGGGCTTTGATAATCCTTGTTGATCTGCCTGACGACAAGCTATGAATCACCCCTGACGATGAGCTTCTTGACCCCGAGGTCTGCCGCGATCCTGAGACCGGCAAGCAACCCCTCGAATTCAGCAGTGTTGTTCGTCGACATCTCCCTAGGAAAGTGCATCTGGATCACATACTTGAGGTGCTCTTTGGTGGGTGCGACGAGCAGCACACTGGCACCGGCGCCCTGTAGCAAAAAAGCCCCGCCAAAGTACATAACCTAGTTGCGACTTGTTTCCTTGCCGGGAAGAGCGGTTTCCTGGACCTCTTCGTCGGGCGTCGAGGTCCACTCTGTGATGAACTCTGCCAAGAATCTACTCTGGATCGTCGAGGTGCTTTCAAACTTTAAACCAAAGCTTGAGAGCTCCAAGGCCCATTCCACAATCCTCCCCGTCGCATCTGGGTTATGCAATATCCGTTGCAACGGAAGGCGGGTGACGGCGGTGATCTCGTGCGCTTGGAAGTAATGATGTAGCTTCCTCGAGGCCATAAGAAGGCCGAAGAGCAATTTCTGCACACCGGAGTACCTTGACCTAGCCCCCTGCAAGAGGGAGCTGACAAAGTAAACTTGGTGCTGCATCATTTTATTCTTCTGCACCACTTCACCTGGTTGCGTGGGCCCTGTCTCACTAGCGCCAGAACTTGCCGGGGGCCCAGCCTTGCCGGGAGCAGGCCCCGCCGGGGGATGCTCTGGTTCGCCATTCATCAATTCTACCATTGCCACTGCCCCTTCATCGACCTCCCTCCGAGCCACCAGTGCGGCGCTAACCACTTGATTCGTCGCCGCTAGATACAGCAACATCAGCTCTTGTGTCTTAGGCGCAACCAGTATTGGCATGGACAAGAGGTATTTCTTTAAATCCTGGAGTGTTGCCTCGGCCTCCAGGGTCCACTCCATTGGGCCCGCCTTTTTCAAGATTATAAAAAAGGGAAGGGCACACTCAGCAGACTTGGATATGAATATGCTCATGGCGGTGACGCAGCCAGTGAGCCGACGCACATCCTTGATCCGCTTAGGTGCCTCAATCTGCTCAATGGCCTTGATCTTGTCCGGGTTCGCCTCAATCCCACGCTGCAACACAAAGAACCCGAGAGGCTTGCCGGACGGGACACTAAAGATACACTTCTCAGGATTCAGCTTGAGGTTGATCTTGCGCAGGTTTGCAAACGTTTCTTCCAGACCTAGCACAAGTGTTGCCTTGTGCTTGGTTTTGACCACTATGTCATCCATATAAGCTTCCATATTTCTATGTAGCTGAGGCTCAAAACTAATTTGGACTGCTCTTGCAAAGGCCGAGCCAGCACTCTTCAACCCGAAAGGCATACGTAAAAAGCAGTACGTACCACATGGGGTGATGAATGCTGTCTTCTCTTCATCTTCTCTTGTCATGAAAATCTGATGGTATCCCGAGTAGGCATTGAGGAATGATAACAGGTCACACTCGGCCGTGGAGTCAACAATCTGGTCGATGCTCAGCAACGGGAAAGGGTCCTTTGGACAAGCCTTATTGATATCTGTGTAATCAATACACAACCTCCACTTCCCATTCGCCTTGCACACTACAACCAGATTGGCCAACCACGTCAGATGGAGTACCCCTCTTACCAAGCCCGCCGCTTCCAGCTTTCTGATCTCCTCCGTGATGAACTCCTGCCTCTCCAGAGCTTGCTTCCTGACCTTCTGCTTGACGGGCCGCACATGAGGACAAACAGCAAGATGGTGCTCAATCACGTCCCTGGGAACGCCGGTAATGCCGGATGCCTACCACACAAACACATCGACATTTGCCCACAAGAAAGTGACAAGCTCACCTTCCTATTTGCCATCGAGGGTGGAGCTTAAGGTGAAAGCCCTCCCGTGACGTCCTCTTTGACGGGCACCTTCTTGATCTCTGGTGGTGCAGCTCTGGATTTCTTGCTCTTGCCGGTGGAGCTCTCTGGCACATCCTCAACGGGAGCACAACACTCCGGAGAGGTGCGCATGTCGGAGTGGGTGTGAGAGGTCTCGCCGGTCTTCTTCCCTCCCGGGGCTTCAGCGGCAGGAGCAAGTGCCTTGGCGGCAACTGCTGCGACTGCTTCCCGCTAGAGTTGGTCAGCGCAGATCAACGCGTCCTTCTTGTCAGAGGGGACGATGATGATGTTCATCGGCCCAGGCATCTTCAGCGTGTTGTAGGCGCCCGTTGTAGGGCAAGGGGATCTCGGCTACGTCAAAGACAATCCTCTCCGTCCGGTGATTCAATTCTCCTCCAAACGTCACGGGTAGCGTGACCTTACCCTTCGGCTGGCTTCTTCCCAGGTTGACCCCTTGAAACGTACCCGTCTCCTTGAGGTCTCCATCAGGAATCTGGTGCCTTCTGACCACAACAGGCAAGATCAAGTTCAGATCGGCCCTGCCGTCAACTAGCATCTTTGTCACCTTGAGGTTGCGGATCGTTGGTGAAACCAACAAAGGCACACACCTGACCGCAGAAGTGCGATCAGGGTGGTCCTCGGAGTCAAAGATGATAGGCATGCTGGACCACTTTAGTGGCTTCCGCACATCGAGCGATGGCTCCACCGTTGTGATCTCATGTGCCCATTGCTTGAGCTGGCGGTGAGAGGTGTGCAGCGAGGCGCCACTGTCGACGCACATGGCCTCTGTAGCTTTCTGGAACTCGTGGTCGCTGGACTCGCCGTCCTCGTCATGATCATCATCTTCCTGCTTCTTATTGCGGCCCCGAGTGGGCCTCTCTTGCTGGTTATCCTTGCCGTGGCGGCCTCCTTGGCCGCCACGCTTCTTGTCGGATCCTTCGGCACCGCCCTGGCCCTTCTCCTTGTCCCGCCTCTCATACTCAGCCTTTTGCTTCTCAGCAAGCAGCTCAACTTGTTAGAAGTTTTAGAGGTCGTGGCCCTTGGTGCGGTGGATCTTGGGGTACTTCTTGTCAGAGCTTCCTGGCTTGTCGGCAGCCGCCAAGGCCCGGCAAGCAGCACACCCGGCAACTTCCTTGCGGGGTCGCTCACCTTGGCCTTCTTGGCGGCGCCAGTGTCGTCGGATCCCTTGATGGCAAGCACAACCTTGCCCTTGCGCTTCCTGTTACGGCACCGACCCTTCTTCGTCTGGGCGGCGGTGTCATCGTCTATGGAGTCGGTTTCCGCACCGGTGTCGTTGCCGGGGTACTTCCTCCCCTCTTCCGCTCGAGCGCATCTGTCGGCCAGAACATAAAGTTCGACCACATCCTTGACCTTGTTCATCGCCAGCTCTTCACGCATCTTGCGGTTGCGCACATTCTGATGGAATGCACTAATCACAGCGGCGGGATGAACGTTTGGGATGTTGTACTGCACTCTGCTAAACCTTTGGATGTACTTGTGCAGGTTTTCTCCTTCCTTCTGGGTGATGATATGCAGATCGCTTTCCTGACCATGAGCTTGATGGCCTCCAGTGAAGGCGCTAACAAACTCATGACATGGATCTGACCAAGAAGAAATGGAGTCCACCGGCAAGTGCATCAACCATGACATGACATTGGGCTTGAGCTCCAATGGGAAATAATCGGCAAGCACCTGATCATCGCGGGCTCCAGCAACTTGCATCGCGATGGTGTAGATGCTGAGGAACTCTAACGGGTGAGTCTTGTCGTTGTACTTCTCGCCAACGTTGGTCTTGAACGTGCGGTGGGAGGGCCATTGGAACTGCCGCAGCTCATGGGTGAAGGCCGGACGACCCACCTTGTAGGGTAGGCCACCGTAGCCTCCCGGCGCCGGGTGGTCCATAGTGGGTCCTGCCCGCCTGTCTGGCCGGTGGCGTGCATCACGCCGGCGCTCGATGGTGGTTCGAGCATCTTCAGGGGCTCGCTCCTGAAGAACTTGACGCTGATCGCGGTGGGTCCGTGGATCGGATGACGCTATGGAAATATTATCACAAGGGTCATCACGACGGATTGACACCCGTGGTAGCTGGTGTGGGGGAGGAGAGTGCACCGTGGCTGCATCACCCCCAGCCCTTCCACTACTGGCATGCAGTGGCTCGACAGAGCGGCGGCCCATGGGCCCTGCTAGTAGCGGCTCATCTTTGTTGGCGTTGCCGAAGAGGCTCCGGACAGTGGCTCTCCACTTGTTGAGCTTCTCCGCAACAGGAGGAAAGTCAAGGAGCAGCTGTGTGCGCGCCAAAGCTTCTGCTGGCGTGGACCGTGACGCGCTTCGACTTCTAACCACGTTAGAAGGAGTTCTACCATGGCCCTGCGGCAGTACACCATTTTCACCAGTACTTCGGCCTGCATGTTGACCTCCTTCGTCCTGCGTATGGTGCACTGGACTCTTCCTAGGTCGGCGCCCAGGGTCACCAGCATGGTGATGCTGCTCGTCGCGCACGACTTGGGAGGAGCGCGTCGTGGGCGCTGGCGCAGGCGTCTTGGAGATCGCCGCGCCACCGGTGGGTGGCAGCGCGCCGCCCCTGGAGGGCCCGGTGCCGCCTGCGGGGGGCCCAACTTCGTCTCTGGAATTTGCGGTGTGTAGCCCGTCGTCTCGCGCACGAACGACGGCGCACGCTAGGTCTGGACTGCCAGGGCGATGTGGGTGTTCGCGGGTCACGCCTCGGGTTCTGTCTGCAACCGGCCCGCTACTAGCCCACACCGGTACGGGCAGTCCGGCTTCGGATGAACCGATCGTTGTAGCCGTCTTCCTCTTGGGAGCCATGGCGATGAAGAACTACTAGACATCTACTAGACCAGATTTTCACAACTGCGCCCCCTACCTGGCGCGCCAAAGATGTCGGTGGGAACGACACCTATGGGATCACAAGAATCCCTACTATGGTCGGCGGGCGCGGGGTTGTGAGAAGAGCAGGTCTAAGAGCCAGCACAAAGGTCATTTACCCAGGTTCGGGCCGCCGAGATTGCGTAATACCCTAGTCCTGCTTTAGTGTGTATATGAATGTTCTTGAGCTAGCTATCGAGCGTGACTTGCTCAAAGAGCCGAATCCCTCTCCAGTACGCCTCGGGCCTCCTTTTATAGTCGAAGGAGGCGCTATAGTGGCACACAGGAGGTGGAAAGGGTACAGTGTACAAGCTTATCGCTTATTATTATGGGACAAGACGCATTAAATGCGCCCCTGAGGTGTCCCCCTTGCTTCATTGCTGCCTCCCCTTGCTTCGACACGTGCCCAGGCCAGCGAGGCGGTCAGCGCCATCCAGGCTGGCAGGCTGCTGAGGTGGTGCGGTGGCAGCATCTTCACAAAGATCTGCATGCCACCACGCATGTGCTTGCTAAGTTGGCCTTGGGACCGCATGTCGCCACGCAGGTGCTCGCCTGGCTGGCTGGGATGGCAGCTGCATGGGAACAGCGGCGGGGTATTGGCGCGCGCGGGCCTGGCCGCGGCCCCGCTGATGTCCTCGGCAAGGGTCTTGCCGGGGGCCCCGGCAAGGGTCTTGCCGTGGCGCCGCGGTCGTCCCCGGCAAGGATGATGCCGGAGGTCTCGTCCTCTGGTCCTCATCTGTTCTTGTGTGTTAATGATCTTCACAAAGATCTGCAGGCCACCATGGAGGTGCCTCTCGAGCCTTGGTTCCAACGTTGTTGATAGTGTTGGAAACCTCGGGCTCAAGGGTGGCGCGTTCCGCTGGTGCTGGGCAAGTCGCCCCGGCAAGGCCCTTGTCGGAGCCGTGGAGGCCGCCCTGGCAAGGGTCTTGCCGGCGGAGTCCACCTCACCCTCTTGCTCTCTGTGTCTATGTCTTGGCATTGCTTTGATTGTCTTGTGGCTTCAGCTTCCCACACCTGCCCTGCTAAGTGTGGCCGTGGGCGTGGCTCGTACTGCCCATGCACAGGTAAAGGGGTACAGAGTAGAGCCCCTACTTCTGTACACCGACAACTGGGCTCTCGATTCATAGGATAGTCCTAAAAGTAATATAAAATAGCATATAAATGCCTATTAAACATCCAAAACAGATAATATAATAGCATGGAACAATAAAAAATTATAGATACGTTGGAGATGTATCAAGCATCCCCAAGCTTAATGCCTGCTCGTCCTCGAGTAGGTAAATGATAAAAACTGAATTTTGATGTGGAATGCTACCTAACATATTTATCCAGGTAATTTTCTTTATTGTGGCATGAATGTTCAGATCCGAAAGATTCAAAACAAAAGTTTAATATTGACATAAAAACAGTAATACTTCAAGGATACTAACAAAGCAATCATGTCTTCTCAAAATAACATGGCAAAAGAAAGCTATCCCTACAAAATCATATGGCCTAGCTATTGTCTATCTTCATCACACAAAATATTTAAATCATGCACAACCCCGATGACAAGCCAAGCAATTGTTTCACACTTGTGATGTTCTCAAACATTTTCAATCTTCACGCAATATATGAGCGTGAGCCATGGATATAACACTATGGTATAACAAAATATGGTGGTTGTGGAGAAGACAAAAAGGAGAATATAGTCTCACATCAACTAGGCGTATCAACGGACTATGGAGATGCCCATCAATAGATATAAATGTGAGTGAGTAGGGATTGCCATGCAACGGATGCACTAGAGCTATAAGTGTATGAAAGCTCAAAAAGAAACTACGTGGGTGTGCATCCAAGTTGCTTGCTCACGAAGACCTAGGGCAATTTGAGGAAACCCCTCATTGGAATCTACAAGCCAAGTTCTATAATGAAAAATTCCCACTAGCATATGAAAGTGACAAAATAGGAGACTCTCTATCATGAAGATCATGGTGCTACTTTGAAGAAGAAGTGTGGTAAAAGGATAGTAACATTGCCCCTTCTCTCTTTTTCTCTCTTTTTCTTTTTTTATGTCCTCTTTTTTCTCGTCCGGAGTCTCATATCGACTTGTGGAGGAATCATAGTCTCCATCATCCTTTCCTCACATGGGACAATGCTCCAATAATGAAGATCATCACACCTTTATTTACTTACAACTCAAGAATTACAACTCAATACTTAGAACAAAATATGACTCTATGTGAATGCCTTCGGCGGTGTACCGGGATGTGCATTGACTCAAGAGTGACATGTATGAAAGAATTATGAATGATGGCTTTGCCACAAATACAATGTCAACTACATGATCATGCAAAGCAATATGACAATGATAAAGTGTGTCATAACCAACGGAAAGGTGGAAAGTTGCATGGCAATATATCTCGGAATGGCTATGGAAGTGCCATAATAGGTAGGTATGGTGGCTATTTTGAGGAAGGTATATGGTGGGTGTATGGTACTGGCAAAAGTTGTGCGGTACTGGAGAAGCTAGCTTGGTGGAAGGGTGAGAGTGCGTATAATCCATGGACTCAACATTAGTCATAAAGAACTCGCATACTTATTGCAAGAATCTATTAGTTATCGAAATGAGGTACTACGCACATGCTCCTAGAGGGATAGATTGGTAGGAAAAGACCATCGCTCGTCCCCGGCCGCCACTCATAAGGAAGATAATCAATAAATAAATCATGCTCCAACTTCATCACATAATGGTTCACCATGCGTGCATGCTATGGAAATCGCAAACTTTAACACAAGATCTCTCAAATTCACAACGACTTCACTAGCATGGCTCTAATCACCATCTTCATATCATAAAGAATCAAACTTCTCATGGTATTCAATGCACTTCATATGAAAGTTTTTATTATATCCCTCTAGAATGCCCATCATATCAGGACTAAATTTATAACCAAAGCAAATTACCATGCTATTATAAAAGACTCTCAAAATAATATAATTGAAGCATGAGAGTTCAACAATTTCTAAAAAATAAAGCCACCGACGTGCTCTAAAAAGATATAAGTGAAGTACTAGAGCAATATTGTCTAGCTGAAAAGATATAAGTAAAGCACATAGAGTATTCTAGTAAATCAGGATTTATGCGTGTATCTCCCAAAAGGTGTGTACAGCAAGGATGTGTAAACTAAAAAGCAAAGACTCAAATCATACAAGACGCTCCAAGCGAAACACATATCATGTGGTGAATAAAAATATAGCCTGAAGTAAAGTTATCGATAGATGAAGAAAAAAGAGGGGATGACTTCCGGGGCATCCCCAAGCTTAGGCTCTTGCCACTCTTTATTCCATAGTCCATGAAATCCTTACCCAGAACTTGAAAACTTCACAACACAAAACTCAACAGGAAATCTCATGAGCTCCGTTAGTATAAGAAAATAAATCACCACTTTAAGCTATTGTTGCAAACTCATTATTTATTTATATTGGTGTAATATCTACTGTATTCCAACTTTTCCATGGTTCATACCCCCC
>NC_041387.1:169692381-169729764 GCF_002162155.2 Triticum dicoccoides | reverse complement strand
TTCATCAAAATAAGTAAACAACACACAAAAAACAGAATCTGTCAAAAACAGAACAGTCTGTAGTAATCTAGAACTCTAGAATACTTTTGTTACTCCAAAAATCCGGCCAAGTTAGGAACACCTGTGCAATTTGTGTACCAATCCATAGCAAAAAGAATCATACCAAAATCACGTTTTCGTGAATTATTAAAACTAATTTACTGGGCACAAAAGTTTCTGATTTTCAGCAGGATCAACACAACTATCACTGTAAGCTATCGTAAAGGTTTAACTTGGCACAAACACTAATTAAAACATAAAGCCACATATAACCAGAGGCTATATGAATTATTTATTACTAAACAGGAACAAAAATCAAAGAACAAAAATAAAAATGGGTTGCCTTCCAACATGCGCTATTGTTTTAACGCCCTTGGCTAGGCATCGATAATTTCAATGATTCTCACATAAAAGAGAAGAATTGAAGCACAAAAAGAGCATCATAAAACGGGTGACAAACACATCTAATTATAACATACTTCCTATGCATAGGCATTAAGCAAACAAATTATCGAGGTAAGCAAAAACTAGCATATGCAAGCGAGAAGAAAGAGATGATAGCAATCTCAACATGAAGAAAGGTAATTTAGTAACATGAAAATTTCTACAACCATATTTTCCTCTCTCATAATAATTACATGTAGGATCATAAGCAAATTCAACAATATATCTATCACATAATATATTCTCAAAATGACCCACATGCATGCGAAGTTGACACACTTCCAAAATAGTGGGATTAAAATTAACTAAAGTCATGAAATCTCCAAACCCACTTTTATCAAAAATTTCATAAGATTGAACATTCTCCAAATATGTGGGATCTAAAGTTGACACTCTTCCAAACCCACTTTTGATATTATTGCCAACATTATTATCAATCTCATATTCATCATGGGACTTAAATAAATTTTCAAGATCATAAGAAGAATCACCCCAATCATGATCATTGCAACAAGTAGTAAACATAGCAAAACTAGCATCCCCAAGCTTAGGGTTTTGCATATCATTAACACAATTGACATTAATAGAATTTATAGTAAAATCATTGCAATCATGCTTTTTATTCAGGGAGCTTTCATGAATCTCTTCATAAATTTCTTCGTCACAATTTTCAGATTCACGAATTTCAAGCAAAACTTCATAAAGATGATCTAGTGCACAGAACTCACTAGCAATTGGTTCATCATAATTGGATCTCTTAAAAAGATTAGCAAGTGGATGAGGATCCATAAACTTTTAGCAAGCGAAGATGCAAGCAAAAAGAAGGCACATCGTAACACAAGCAAACCAAGATCGAATGGAAGAAAGGCGAATAAAAAGGCAAATCTTTTCAAAAATCGTTTTAGAGGTGGGGGAGAGGAAAACAGGAGGCGAATGGCGAATAATGTAATGCAAGAGAGAAGAGTTTATGATGGGCACTTGGTATGGCTTGACTTGACGTAGATCTCCCCGGCAACGGCGCGAGAAATTCTTCCTTCTACCTCTTGAGATTGCGTTGGTTTTTCCCTTGAAGAGGAAAGGGTGATGCAGCAAAGTAGAGTAAGTATTTCTCTCAGTTTGAGAACCAAGGTATCAATCCAATAGGAGACAACGCACAAGTCAGCAAATACCTGCACAAACACTCAACAACTTGCACCCAACACGATAAAGGGGTTGTCAATCCCTTCACAGTTACTTACAAAAGTGAGATCTGATAGAGATAGATAAACGACAAATTAATATTTTTGATACTTTTGGTTTATAGATCGGAAAGTAAAAGATTGCAAAATAGTAGATCGGAAACTAGTATGATGTAAAAGAGAACTTATATGATGGAAAAGAGACCCCAGGGCCATAGGTTTCACTAATGGCTTCTATCAAGATAGCAAATATTACGGTGGGTGAACAAATTACTGCCGAGCAATTGATAGAAGAGCGCATAGTTATGACGATATCTAAGGCAATGATCATGAATATAGGCATCACATCCGTGTCAAGTAGACCAAAATGATTCTGCATCTACTACTATTACTCCACACATCGACCGCTATCCAGCATGCATCCAGAGTATTTAGTTCATAAAGAACGGAGTAACACATTAAGTAAGATGACATGATGTAGAGGAATAAACTCAAACAATATGATGAATACCCCATCTTTTTTTCCTCGATGGCAACAATAAAATACGTGCCTTGCTGCCCCTACTGTCACTGGGAAAGGACACCGCAAGATTGAACCCAAAGCTAAGCACTTATCCCATTACAAGAAAAACCAATCTAGTAGGCAAAACTAAACCGATAATTCGAAGTGACTTGCAAAGATATCAAATCATGCATATAAGAATTCAGAGAAGACTCAAATAATAATCATAGATAATCTGATCATAAATCCACAATTCATCTGATCTCGGCGAACACAACGCAAACGAATATTACATTGAATATATCTCCAAGAACATCGAGGAGAACATGGTATTGAGAATCAAAGAGAGAGAATAAGCCATCTAGCTACTAGCTATGGACCCATAGGTTTGTGGTAAACTACTCACACTTCATCGGAAGCGTAATGGTGTTAATGTAGAAGCCCTCCGTGATCGAATCCCCCTCCGG
This sequence comes from Triticum dicoccoides, assembly GCF_002162155.2. Lineage (NCBI taxonomy): Eukaryota > Viridiplantae > Streptophyta > Magnoliopsida > Poales > Poaceae > Triticum > Triticum dicoccoides. The sequence goes on along the minus strand of NC_041387.1, from coordinate 169,727,134 downwards.
CATGACGCCAGAAAAGGCCCCTAGATGGGATCTCACGGGGACAGAAGGTTGGGGCAGTGGAAAAGTGGTTTCATGGCTCCCGTGGATGTTTTCTGGGTATAAGAGTATATATAGGCGAAGGAACTAGGTTAGGAGACCCATGAGGGGCCCACGAGGTAGGGGCGCGCCCTACCCCCCTCGGCGCGCCCTCCACCCTCGTGGCCGCCTTGTTGCATCTCTGATTTCATGTCCAAGTCTTCTGGTTTGCTTCTGGTCCAAGAAAGATCACCGCGGAAGTTTCATTCCGTTTGGACTCCGTTTAGTATTCCTTTTCTGCGAAACTCTAAAACAGGCAAAAAACAAAAACTGGAACTCAGCTCTTGGTTAATAGGTTAGTCCCAAAAATAATATAAAATAGCATATAAATGCCTATTAAACATCAAAAACATATAATATAATAGCATGGGACAATAAAAAATTATAGATACGTTGGAGACGTATCAACAACCGCGTGGTGGTGTCGACGGTGGCCTCGAAGATGAGGTGCTCCTCCAAGATCTAGCGGTCGGCACGCATGGCAGCCGTAGAGACCACGTGTGTGCGTGCGACCATGATTTGCTTCTCCACTGCCAGATGCTACTGAGCTCCACATTATACTGCGTGCAAAATGGTTGTGGGCGGTGCTTAATTGGCGGAGGGGGACAGTGATTTCGGCGGAAGGTTTCATGCCGCCGGTCGGGGCATGTGGAAAGGGAAAGGAGGAGGATGGTGTGGGTGGGGTGTGGATTACCTAACCATATCGACGAGGCCGCGCATCAATAAGAAGGGTCGGCGGCGAGGAGGCCGCACAGCAAGAAGAAGGGTCGCCGGCGAGGAGGCGTCGCTGCAAGAAGAAGGGTCGCCAGCGAGGAGGCGGCGCTGCAAGAAGTAGGGTAACCGGAGATGAGGCGGCGCAACAAGAAGAAGGGTCGCTGGCAAGGAGGCTGAGCTGCCAGTAAGCAGCGGCGAAGGTTTGAGCTTGGAAAGCATGGTTGAACAGTGGAAATATGGCTTTTGGTGGGAGGGAGGGGGCAGGGAGATAGATATTTCCGCGGTGGCAAAAAAAATCCGCTCAATGCCACGAGAAACTGGCGCGCAAGTGTGGTTCGAGCGGGGGCGGTGGACTGTAGACGACGAAGCTTCCTGCATAAGCCAGACAAGACGGTGCACCAAAATATTTTATATCGCATCCCACACGATTCTTTCTAGTAAATTGTTTGTGGTATACCTGATTTTTTTCATTATGTTTTGAAAGACAAAATGGTGTTACGGAGGGTAAGGATGGTGTTTGAATTTCTAGAACATTTATATACAGTGAACATGCAACTACATGAGTTTCGTGTTTAAATTTGGAATTATTCCAGGTTCGTTTGGCATTTTTATGGATTAATTGAGTTTCTCGGCATTTAATGTGCATAATTCAAATTTGAACTACAAGCACATGCTCCAGTGCACCAAAGTTTGTTGAAAAATCATATGTGTGTCTTTGGATGAATGTATAGGTCCAATGCAAGAAATATTAATGAAATTCAAACATCTGGGCGTCGTGGCTCGACCGGGAATATTGAGAAACTTGGTTTTTAAATTCCTAGAAATTCAAAACTAGCCTGAAAATCATGAAACTTGGCATGGTGTCATTTCATGGCACCAACATGATGTGGTAAAAAAATGGCCGCATTTGGACAACTTTTTGGTATAAGCTTCTTGCAAACCGGAGATTCTCTCGAGAAGGCTCGTGGTTCCCCAGGGGGGACATGCCACCTTTGTGTTCAAAACGATATACGCTGCCTCCCCCCCTTGTTTTTACAGAGTCAACATAGAACTATATGAGTGTCGTGTTAAAATTTGGAATTATTCTGGGTTCATTTGGACTTTCTTATACATTAATTGAATTTCTGGTCATTTAATGTGCATAATTCAAAATTTAACTACAAGCACATGCTCCAGTGCACCCAAGTTGGTTGAAAAATCACATGCGTGTCCTTGGGTGAATTTCTAGGTCCCATGCAAGAAATGGGAATGAAATTCAAACATCTGGGCATTGTAGGTCGGCCAAAAAGATTGAGAAACTTGGTTTTTCAATTCTTGTAAATCCAAAACACGCCTGAAAATCATGAAACTTGGCATGGTGTCATGACATGGCACCAACATGATGCGATAATTTTTTTGGCCGAATTGGGACAAGCCTTGGTATAAGCTTCTTGAAAACCGGACCTTCTCTCAAGAAGGCTCGTGGTTCCAAGAGGGAACATGTCACCTCCGTGTGCGAAACGACATACATACACTACCTTCTCCCACCTTAATTTTTTTACACTGGTAGATTAGACCAAATAGAAGTATCGTGCTAATTTTTGGAATTATTCCGGGCTCGTTTGGCCTTTTTTATACATTAATTGAATTTCTAGGCATTTAATATGCATAATTCAAATTTGAACTATAAGCACATGCTCCAGTGCACCAAAGTTGGTTGAAAATCACATGTGTGTCCTTGGGTGAATTTCTAGGTCCCATGCAAGAAATGGGAATGAAATTCAAACATCTGGGCGTCGTGGCTTGGCCGGAAAGATTGAGAAACTTGGTTTTTTAATTCCTGTAAATCCAGAACATGCCTGAAAGTCATGAAACTTGGCATGGTGTCATGACATGGCACCAACATCCTATGGTAATTTTTCTGTCCGATTTGCGAAGGCGCACACATTAACAATCAACAACGTCATTTTTGAACAAGTGTTGTCACATTACAAAACAACTATTATTGAAACCGTGGGCGTTCTACTTACCAATTTCGTGCTACCACACGTCCCCTTTTTTTATTGGTAGGAGGTGACGTGCGGGGTAGATATTTGAGTACGGGAGGTGTGCGATCAGACCCCTGCGCGTGCTCATCGGGAGGAGAGCCCTTTGACCTCTATCAGCCGCGCACCTCCCTCCCAACGTCTCCATTAATGGCGCCCAAGCCCCTGTTTCACGGCATGACTATGTCTCACTGGACTGAGATTTAAGAGATAAAAATGAAAATATGAAAAGAAACTTTTGCATGGATCTTGATGTAATATTCGACCGACCTATATAGCATCAACTGTGACTTATAGCAAGCATGATGAATATAAGGACGATGACAGTGGATAATAATTGTCTTACATATTTAGGAACATAATTTAAAAAAGCCACATGCGGCAACGCTCGAAATACACAAGGGCAAAATAAGAAAGAAGACAACAATCTAGCTCGCTGATCTCCACTTTCTTGATGCGTTGTTGCACGCCGCGGGAACTAGCCTCCACGGAGAGTGGTGATGAGCTCTTTCCTGTCCTCAATATGATGCTTGAGGGCATCCACGGATTCCTCCACTAGCCTTTTGTGCTTCATGCGCAGCATGACATTCTCGTCCATAAGTTGCTCGACGATGATGCTAGTCCTCTTCAACAAGGCATTGGCCTCCTCCTGCTGCTCCGCATTTCCGACAATGTTCACGCTCAACAGGTCGCGCTCGGCCTAGAGCTTCTCATTGCTCTCCCTTTGTTGCCGGATAACGCCGGTAGCTTGTTCAAACGAGGCTTTCATTTCGTCCTGCAACCTCGCCCAACCGGAGATCTGATCCATCTGGATATGGATGATCGCATGCATGCGCCGGTAAGAGTCCTCGCCTGCCTGCGAGACATTTTCCTGGGCCGCCGTGGCATGGGAAGACATCTCTGTTGCTTCCGCGACGCGGCCGCACTAGTCTGCTGCATCAACGGTGCGGCGGGACCTCCATGCTGCTTCGGCAGCGCAGCGGGACCTCTGTGCTGCTACGGCCGTGCGGCGAGACATGTCGGCTGCTTTCACGGTGAGGCGGGACATCTTTGGTGCTTCCGCTTCCATGCTCGCCTCTCCCTGGTGGCAATCTCTTGACCCGGAACTCACGCCGGCCATGGCAGACGCAAGGGAACGATGATGAATGACTTGTTTGTTTTTGTGGATGAGGAGTTGAGGAGGAATGTGCAGTCATCTTGGAGTAGTAGTATTTATAACCGAGTACTAATACACTCCTAAGTGGGAAACCGTTTAGGTTTTGATTGATGCGAACAGGTTTGCAATTTGGAATGTGACAGGATGCAGGCTCAAAATTTATTGATGGTTCTATAATGTGGGCACACTTTCTCGGCCGCGTACATGGCGTTTTGCACCATAGGGTGCACCGCAATAGGCAATGTCAACACACGTCTTGTTCCAAGAACCCTGCTCGCTCGTTATTACCATTGCACATGCTTCTTTTAACTAGAATGTGTGCCAATCTAGCGCACTCACGTTGATATGTCTAACTATTTCTGTTTGTTGTGGCTAATCGCAAACAGTTCATCCGTGTGAAGTGTATGCCATCAATGCATACACTTTGATCTGGCTGACCATTTCTGTTCTCTTGCCTAATCGCAAACAGTTAATCCTTCTGAAGCGTATGCCCTCAATCGCACACACCTTTATCTAGCTGCCCATTTCCGTTGTTCCGCCTCATCACAAACAGTAAATCTGAGTGAACTGTATGCCGTATATCGCACACGCCTTCATCTAGCTGCCCGTTTCCATTCTTCTTCCTCATCGCAAATAGTTCACTGAACTGAACCGTATGCCCTGCATTGCACACGCAACCAAAATTTGAACCGTGTTTAGTGCATCTGTCATCATAAAAGTTTTGCACCTTTTTGACGATTTTTTTACATCATGATATGTCTCCAACGTATCTATAATTTTTGATTGTTCCATGCCATTATATTACCCGTTTTGGATGTTTATGGGCTTTACTTTACACATTTATATCATTTTTGGGACTAATCTACTAACCGGAGGCCCAGCCCGTATTGCCATTTTTTTGCCTATTTCAGTATTTCGAAGAAAAGGAATATCAAACGGAGTCCAAACGGAGTGAAACCTTTGGGAGCATGATTTTTGGAATGAACGTGATCCAGAGGACTTGGAGTGCAAGTCAAGAAGCAGCCGAGGCGGCCACGAGGGTGGAGGGCTCGCCCCCCTACTAGGCGTGCCCCCTATCTCGTGGGCCCCTCGGGCGTCCACCGACCTACTTCTTCCTCCTATATACACCCACGTACCCCGAGAACATCAAAACAAGCCACGAAAACCTAATTACACCATCGCAACCTTCTGTATCTGTGAGATCCCATCTTGGAGCCTTCGCCAGCGCTCCACCGGAGGGGGAATCAACCATGGAGGGCTTCTACATCAACACCATAGCCCCTCCGATGAGTTGTGAGTAGTTTACCACAAACCTTCGGGTCCATAGTTATTATCTAGATGACTTCTTCTCTCTTTTTGGATCTCAATACCATGTTCTCCTCGATCTTCTTGGAGATCTATTCGATGTAACTCTTTTTGCGGTGTGTTTGTCATGATCTGATGAATTGTGGGTTTATGATCAAGTTTATCTATGAGTAATATTTCAATCTCCTCTAAATTCTTTTATGTCTGGTTAAGTTATCTTTGCAAGTCTCTTCGAATTATCAGTTTGGTTTGGCCTACTAGATTGATCTTTCTTGCAATGGGAGAAGTGCTTAGCTTTAGGTTCAATCTTGTGGTGTCCTTTCCCAGTGACAGCAGGGGCAGCAAGGCACGTATTGTATTGTTGCCATCGAGGATAAAAAAGATGGGGTTTATATCATATTGCATGAGTTTATCCCTCTACATCATGTTATCTTTCTTAATGCGTTACTCTGTTCTTTATGAACTTAATACTCTAGATGCATGCTGGATAGCAGTCGATGTGTGCAGTAATAGTAGTAGATGCAGGCAGGAGTCGGTCTACTTGTCACGGACGTGATGCCTATATACATGATCATGCCTAGATAATCTCATAATTATTCGCTTTTCTATCAATTGCTCGACAGTAATTTGTTCACCCACCGTAATACTTATGCTATCTTGAGAGAAGCCACTAGTGAAACCTATGGCCCATGGGTCTATCTTTTATCATATAAGCTTTCAATCTACTTTTATTTCCATCTTTACTATTCCAATCTATATTATAAAATACCAAAAATATATTTATCTTATCATATTATGTCTATCAAATCTCACTTTCGCAAGTGGTCGTGAAGGGATTGATAACCCCTTTACTGTGTTGGTTGCGAGTTTTTGTTTGTTTGTGTAGGTGCGTGGGACTTTTGAGGAGCCTCCTACTGGATTGATACCTTGGTTCTCAAAAACTGAGGGAAATACTTGCGCTACTATTGCTGCATCACCCTTTCCTCTTCAAGGAAAACCAACGCAAGCTCAAGACGTAGCAAGAAGGATTTCTGGCGCCGTTGCCGGGGAGGTCTTCGCTCAAGTCAAGACATACTTGCTCAAGTCAAGACATACCAAGTACCCATCACAAACTCATCTGCCTCGCATTTATATTATTTGCCATTTGCCTCTTGTTTTCCTCTCCCCCACTTCACCCTTGCCGTTTTATTCGCCCTCTCTTTCCCAATATCCTCTCTCTTTCATTTGCCTTTTTGTTTGCTTGTGTGTTGGATTACTTGTCGCGATGGTGCAAGATAATACCGAATTGTGTGATTTCTCCAATACCAATAATAATGATTTCCTTAGTAATCCTATTGATCCTCTCAATGATGTTGAGTCTTGTGAAATCAATACTGCTTTGCTGAATCTTGTTATGAAAGATCAATTCGCCGGCCTTCCTAGTGAAGATGCCGCTACCCATCTAAACAACTTTGTTGATTTGTGTGAGATGCAAAATAAGAAAGATACGGATAATGATATTGTTAAATTGAAGTTATTTCCGTTTTCACTTAGAGATTATGCTAAAGTTTGGTTTTCGTCTTTGCCTAAGAATAGTATTGATTCATGGAACATGTGCAAAGATGCTTTTATCTCTAAGTATTTTCCTCCCGCTAAGATCATCACTCTTAGGAACGATATTATGAATTTTAAACAACTTGATCATGAGCATGTTGCCCAATCTTGGGAAAGAATGAAATTGATGATTCGCAATTGCCCTACTCATGGTTTGAATTTATGGATGATCATACAATTTTTTTTATGCGGATTGAATTTTGCTTCTAGAAATCTTTTAGATTCAGCCGCGGGAGGCACGTTTATGGAAATCACCTTAGGAGAAGCTACAAAACTCCTTGATAATATTATGGCTAATTATTCTCAATGGCACACCGAAAGATCTACTAGTAAAAAAGTACATGCTATAGAAGAAATTAATGTTTTTAGTGGAAAGATGGATGAACTTATGAAATTGTTTGCTACTAAGAGTGCTCCTATTGATCCCAATGATATGCCTTTTTCTACTTTGATTGAGAATAATAATTAATCTATGGATGTGAATTTTGTTGGTAGGAATAGTTTTGGAAACAATGCTTATAGAGGAAACTTTAATGCTAGACCCACTACAAAAAAAAGACACATCCGTGGCATTTTGGGACGAACAAATTTTTTTCTGTCTTACATATGACACTTCTATGATGATAATTGTGACAAAACACGTTATCATCATAGATGTGGTGGGATCCTACTTCTATGACAAAAAATCATGACAGAAAATGAGCTTTTCGTCCTGGGCGGGCCGGAGACGCAGCTGCATGACATTCTTTGGGCCGTCCATGACGGAAAAACCCGTGGTAGAAGCGAGGGGGAGGAAAATTACCGGGAGTTGCCGGTTACGGTGGGAGGTCGGGGGCTGAGCGATGCGCGTTTCTCTCGTACACATACGCACGTGTGTGCGAGGCGTTGGCTCTAACTGAACCCGAGTGAGGCGTTGGGCTCTAACTGAACCCGAGCGATTGCACTGCAGGCTACGCGCTAGTGAACCCGAGCGATCGATTGATGGCGGTTAACTGAACCCGATGGAGCGGTTCCTTCGCTACTGGTGCTAACTAAAGCCGATCGATTGGATGAACAGTGAGCGTTGCCGAGGGGGTGGATGAATAGTGAGTGGTGGCATTGCCTCTGGATGAACAGGACCCCGTGGTGTGGAGGGTTTGATGAAAAATATACGGTGGAGGGGTGGCCGTGGAGGTGTGGTTGAACAGGACCCCGTGGTGTGGAGGGCTGGATGAACAGTAGACGATGGAGGGCTGGATGAACAGTAGATGGTGGAGGGGTGGTTGAACAGTAGACGGCTGAGTAGCGCGCGGTGGAGGCTGGATGAACATGAGCCCGTGGAGGCTGGAGGAGGTCGACGGTAGCCCATGGAGGCTGGAGGAGGTCGACGGTGGAGATGAACAGTATCCCGTGGAGTCCCGTTTTGCGGTACGCCACACCCCTCCCGATGAATAGGACCCCCGTTTCGACCATAGGAGGTCCGTTTCCTCCGTTTTGCGGTATGCCACACCCCTCCCAATCAACAGGACCCTTGTTTCGACCGTAGGAGGTCCGTTTCGTCCGTTTTGCGGTACGCCACACCCCTCTCGATCAACAGGACCCTCGTTTCGACCGTAGGAGGTCTGTTTCGTCCGTTTGCGGTATGCCACACCCCTCCCGATCAACATGACCCCCGTTTCGACCGTAGGAGGTCCGTTTCGTCTGTTTTGCGGTACGCCACACCCCTCCCGATCAACAGGACCCTCGTTTCGACCGTAGGAGGTCCGTTTCCTCCGTTTTGCGGTACGCCACACCCCTCTCGATCAATAGGACCCCGTTCTGAACGTAGGAGGTCCATTTCCTCCGTTGTGCGGTACGCTAGGCCTCGTTTCCATCGCCTGTTCCGTGCAAGCCGGTTGGCTCCCACGCGTTACGTTGCCTCCCGATGAACACGACGCATTCCGTTGCCTCCCCATTAACACGACGCATTCCGTTGCCTCCCCATGAACACGACGACGACACTGTTTCTCCGTTCCGACCCAGCCATGTACACAAGCCCTGGTCGTACGTATGCGCGAGTAGGCGTTCGAGACCCTGCCCGTATGTACGTATGTGGCCGTATTTTCATTCTTGCACCCTCGCCGCTGTACGTACGTATACATGCTACATGCGCGCCTCTACTACGACACGTGCGCGCCTCTACAACGACCAGTATGTATGTACACGTTTGCAACCAGAATGACAACGCTACATACGCTTCGACCAGGTGGGTCCCGACTGTCAGGCACTTCCTTGCGTGCGAAAATGTAGCTGGTCCGTTTTGGAAAAAAAGTAGCTGGTGGGTCCCAGCAGTCAGAGGGGCGAATCGTTTTTTTTTGCCTGGACGCACTTCCTTTGCTTGCGAAGATGTAGCTGGTGGGTCCCAGCAGTCAGGGGGCGAATCGTTTTTTTGCCCGGACGCACTTCCTTGCGTGTGAAGATGTAGCTGGTGGGTCCCAGCAGTCAGGGGGGCGAATCATTTTTTTTTGCCCGGACGCACTTCCTTGCGTGCGAAGATGTAGGTGGTGGGTCCCAGCAGTCAGGGGGATACTTTTTTTGCGAAATATGGTGGCCCGTCCGGTGGGTCCTCGCTGTCAGGTGGAGGAATCATTATTTTCCACATAATAAGGAGGCACTTCCTTGCTGCAGCCGTGGACCCACCTGTCAGCCTCTCCACGTCCGATGGAAGTCGTTCCTTGACCACGTTGACCACACCGCGCCGAGAGCACCACAGCGGTGGACGACGGTGAGGCCTAGGAAGGGGACGACTCGGAGCCGGGGAAGACGCAGCAGTGGATGCCCACACGAAGAGGAGTATGAGGGTTCACTGGTTCGGCTGCAGTGTGAGGCTGCTGTCGCCACAGAATAATAGGGGGTGTGGGTGAGTAGAGGGATGGCCTGGCCAGCGGTGGGCGTAGTAGGGGGCGGTGAGGCCTCCACGGCATCAGAGACGGCCACGGGAGGCAGGAGCATGCGGCACGACTGGCGCTGGTTTGGGCGGCTAGAGGAAGAAGACCAGAGGTTGAAGAAGCACTACAACCGTTGGATGAACATCGTACGGTAACATGAGCTAGAATCGTTTATATTGACTAAGTTGACAAAGCCCTCTGTCCCCGTCAACTTGGTAGGCCCACAAGACAGCCTCCCAGTATGCTGGGTTCCAGCTGGCAGGGGGAGTATTCATTTTTTTTGTGCGTAATAAGGAGGCACTTCCTTGCGTGCGAAGATAGCTGGTGGGTCCGACAAGTCAGCGGGGGGCATGTTATTTTCGCGAAATACAGAGGCCTTTCCGGTGGGTCCCAGATGTCAGGTAGAGGAATCATTATTTTGTGCGTAATAAGGAGGCATTTCCTTGTGTGCGGGCGTGGAACCAGCTGTCAGCCTCTCCACGCACAGTCTACTTCCGATGGTGTCATTCGTTGACCACGTTGACCACGCCGCACCGAGCGCATCCAAGGTGGTGGACAACGGCGAGGCCCCGGACAGCAACGAGCCAGAGATGGGAAGACGCGGGAGTAGAGTCGTAGACGAAGAGGTGTACGAGGGTTAACTGGTTCTAGTGCGGTGTGGTTCGGCAGTCGGTGGAGAAGAACAGGAGGTGTGGAGGGGTGGACGGATGGCCTGGCCAACGGTGGAGTACTGCTTCATAGCGAAGCGTGCTAAGCAGAGTTGCTAGCAACAGGCGGTAGGAGGTGGTCCCGGCGGTGCTGGAGGAAGAAGACGAGAGATTGAAGATGGATGCCGGTCGTTGGATGTAAATCCAACGGCTAACATGTTAGAATCATTTGTTGACTAAATTGACAACGACTTGCGTTGGCTTCGATCTATTGGTCCACATTTCAGCCTCCAAAAATGTGGCACGTATCAACCCATCTTTTCAGAATTTATAGTCTTTTTTTGCGCGGTAGAATTTGCAGTCAATTTGATCTTTTTTGAATTACAATCATTAGCTGGGCTGGGTGAACAATTAATGTAGCGTCCATGTGGCCCATTTATTTTATTTCCTAAAAAATTATAGGCCATTTGCATTTTATCTAGATACACGATTTTGCTGGGCTGATTCTAATTATAATGTTGGGTTGGGCCAGCAATGTTATCAAAAAATAAAAAAGAGCTGAGCATTTTGTTATAAATATATTTAAATAATAAGTGGTATTATTACATTCATCCTTAAATCTTACCAAGCTTTTGTACACAATCACTAGGATTTTCATGTCAAAACAATCCAGGATTTTATTTGTTAAGAAATTATTTTTATAAGTTAATAAGATGTGGGATATTGCTTTCTTACATATGTAAGTATCTGTTAAATACTATATGATGACAATAAAAATAATATATAATAACATATAAAATAATTTAAATATATATAATATAGTTAGAAGGGAAACATAAGTTGTACCTGGCGTTCCTATTCTTATATAGAAAAATAGAACTGACCTTTGTGTTTGCTTCAAAAAAATACATAAATTGGGCTGCCAAAAATAAAACCTCGGATGGGAGGTCCATAGGCCGGTCGATACATGACGGCCCTAAGAAAACACAAACAGGCCCTCCCATCCGAGGTCGTGGGCTGCGCATGTTAAAAATGAAAGCCTAGACGGGGCAGCCCAAAACCACGTCCAACACTTGCCAAAACTTCGTCCCTCGTTTTCTCTGTGTTTCGCACACTCGACATTGTGTGGGCATTTTGACTGTGCATCATATGAAGATGTGCTATGCATGAATGTTGATCAGTATGATGTTAACTGGCTGGTAGTTCCATTTTCGACCATGAATAAAACTTCCAACATGATGTTAACCCTGTTTGAAAAGGCCGTGTTAATATAAATGCTCTGCCTCTGAAAGTTGCAGTTTCTTATCTGAAACTGAACTTGCAGTTTCTTCTCATCTGCACTTTTATACTCATATGAAACTACATTTTTTTAAGTGCTAAAAATAGATCTCTAGTATTCATAAAATTCTTCATATGCTCAATACTGCAAATCTGAAATTCAAAAGACATTCATATCTAAAAGTACTCTCAAAATACACAACACAAAACACAACTCACAACCTGCAAATACTGACAACCATAAGCTCCTCCTCACAATTCACAACCTGCCCGACTATTGGGCTGGGGGGTGGGGGGCATCCCCCTCCTATTCCTCGACGGCAGACAGCCGCCCCGTGAGACGATGTGAACGGCGAGGGAGACGATGGCGGGGAAGCGTCATCGGGCCAACTGCTTTTCTCCTCTTGCAGTTGGGTTCGGTCGACGAAGACCCCACCGGCTTGCTCTGGCAGGACACCCTCACAAACGGCACCCTGTAGATGCTCGATCCTTCAATCTCTGGCGGATGCTCCATCCGGGATCGATACTCCCACCACCGCTCCCTCACGATCGGACTCAATGAATCTGTTTGCTCCATGGCCCAGAGGAGCAGCTCTATGTACTCCGACGCGACTCCCTCCGGGAGTATCACCGCCTTTTCGCTCTGTTGTAGATATTTGGCCATGGATGTCGCCGTCGCCGCTAGTTGGTCCTTGTTGTCAAACCAAGACTGTATCTCCAACATCCTAGCTAGGTTCACAGGGTCGCCGTCTGCGATCCTCACGTATCGGTTGTACTCCTCCATCGATCTACTTCTCCACAGCACCTTCACTCGCCGGCGGTGGTTTTTGAATGGAAGAGGAGAGGAGCAGCGCTAATTTTGGATTAGAACGGGAGAGGAGCGACGCTGGTTTTGGACTGGAACAGGAGAGGAGGGGCGGTGGTTTTGAAATGGAAGAGGAGAGGAGCGGCGCTGGATTTAGATTGGAACAGGAGAGGAGCGGTGGTGGTTTAAGAGGAGAAGAGCGGAAGAGCGGCGCTGGTCTTGGAAGTATTTTTTTGTTGTTTTGCGTATTTTGGATCAAAGTTTGACCACGTACTGTATGTGACAAGCAAAATGTGAATGCATGTCACCAAAAATTGTATCGTTTGGTTCGTATCTGAATGTACTTTCAAATTATATTATTTTTGCAACGTATAACATATATTTTATGTGCGAAAATCATGGTCAATTATGACCCAGAATAAAAGGGAGACTAGTTAATGTGGGGTCGCTTTCTTAATTGAAGGGTAAATTGATTTTGATTTTGATCCAGTCACAGCGCGCTGGCCCTCTCGCCCAATCCTAAATCACTGCCGCACGCTCCTCTCCCTCTTCTCCATTGCAAAACCACCTCACCTCCTCTCCATCATCTCCATTCCAAAACCACCATCTCGCCTCTCCCTCTTCTGGTCTTCTCCATTGCAAAACCACCTCCTCTCCTCTCCATCATCTCCATTCCAAAACCACCTCCTCTCCTCTCCATCATCTCCATTCCAAAACCACTGTCTCGCCTCTTGATAACCCACAAGTATAGGGGATCGCAACAGTTTTCGAGGGTAGAGTATTCAACCCAAATTTATTGATTCGACACAAGGGGAGCCAAAGAATATTCTCAAGTATTAGCAGCTGAGTTGTCAATTCAACCATACCTGGAAACTTAGTATCTGCAACAAAGTGTTTAGTAGCAAAGTAATATGATACTGGTGGTAATGGTAACAAAAGTAAAGACAACAAAAGTAATGTTTTTTGGTACTTTGTAGTGATTGTAGCAGTAGCAACGGAAAAGTAAATAAGCGAGAACCAGTATATGGAAAACTCGTAGGCACCGGATTAGCGATGGATAATTATGCCAGATGCGGTTCGTCATGTAACAGTCATAACATTGGGTGACACAGAACTAGCTCCAGTTCATCAATGTAATGTAGGCATGTATTCCGTATATAGTCATACGTGCTTATAGAAAAGAACTTGCATGACATCTTTTGTCCTACCCTCCCGTGGCAGCGGGGTCCTATTGGAAACTAAGGGATATTAAGGCCTCCTTTTAATAGAGAACCGGAACAAAGCATTAGCACATAGTGAATACATGAACTCCTCAAACTATGGTCATCGCCGGGAGTGGTCCCGATTATTGTCACTTCGGGGTTGCCGGATCATAACACATAGTAGGTGACTATAGACTTGCAAGATAGGATCAAGAACACACATATATTCATGAAAACATAATAGGTTCATATCTGAAATCATGGCACTCGGGCACTAGTGACAAGCATTAAGCATAGCAAAGTCATAGCAACATCAATCTCAGAACATGATGGATACTAGGGATCAAACCCTAACAAAACTAACTCGATTACATGATAAATCTTATCCAACCCATCACCGTCCAGCAAGCCTACGATGGAATTACTCACGCACGGTGGTGAGCATCATGAAATTGGTGATGGAGGATGGTTGATGATGACGACGGCGACGAATCCCCCTCTCCGGAGCCCCGAACGGACTCTAGATCAGCCCTCTCAAGAGAGATTAGGGCTTGGCGGCGGCTCCGTATCGTAAAACGCGATGATTTCTTCTCTCTTATTTTTTTCTCCCCGAAAGCCAATATATAGAGTTGGAGTTGGCGTCGGAGGGCCACCAGGGGGCCCACGAGGTAGGGGGGCGCCCCCCACCCTCGTGGACAGGGTGTGGCCCCCCTGGTCTTCATCTTTTGCGAGGATTTTTTATTGTTTTTTCTAAGGTGTTCCGTGGAGTTTCAGGTCATTCCGAGAACTTTTATTTTCTGCACATAAAACAACACCATGGCAGTTCTGCTGAAAACAGCGTCAGTCCGGGTTAGTTCCATTCAAATCATACAAGTTAGAGTCCAAAGCAAGGGCAAAAGTGTTTGTAAAAGTAGATACGACGGAGATGTGTCAACTCCCCCAAGCTTAAACCCTTGCTTGTCCTCAAGCAATTCAGTTGACAAAATGAAAGAGAAAAAGAAAAAGTTTTACAAACTCCGTTTGCTCTTGTTGTTATAAACATGAAAAGCCAGCATTCAAGTTTCAGCAATTATTATGAACTAACCATACTCACAATAACACAAAGGTCTGACAATTACTCATATCAATAGCATAATCAGCTAGCGAGACATAATAATAAAACTCGGATGACAACACTTTCTCAAAATAATCATAACATGATATAACAAAATGGTATCTCGCTAGCCCTTTCTGAGACCGCAAAACATAAATGCAGAGCACCTTTAAAGATCAAGGACTGACTAAACATTGTAATTCATGGTAAAAGAGATCCAGTCAAGTCATACCCAATATAAACCAATAATAATGAATGCAAACGAGAGTGTGCTCTCCAGGGGGTGCTTTTTAATAAGAGGGGTGATGACTCAACATAAAAGTAAATAGATAGGCCCTTCGCAGAGGGAAGCAGGGATTTGTAGAGGTGCCAGAGCTCAGTTTTAAAATAGAGATTGAATAACATTTTGAGCGGCATACTTTAGCTGTCAACGCAATAACTATGAGATGACGATATCTTCCATGCTAAACAAATTATAGGCGGTTCCCAAATAGAATGGTAAAGTTTATACTCCCCCTCCTCCACAAGCATCAATCCATGGCTTGCTCGAAACAATGAGTGCCTCCAACATCCAACGGGTCCCAGGGGAGTTTTGTTTGCAGTTAATTTGATTTAGTTTGCACAAAGCATGGGACGGGGCATCCCGAAGACCAGTCATTTTCTCGTGAATGAGGAGCGGAGTCCACTCCTCTTGAGAATAACCGCCTAACATGGAAGATAAGGGAAGCCCTAGTTGAAACATGAGCTACTCGAGCATACAAAACAGAATTTTATTTGAAGGTTTGGAGTTTGGCACATACAAATTTACTTGGAACGACAGGTAGATACCGCATATAGGTAGGTATAGTGGACTCATATGGAACGACTTTGGGGTTTAAGGAGTTTGGATGCACAAGCAGTATTCCCGCTTAGTACAGGTGAAGGCTAGCAAAAGACTGGGAAGCGACCAACCGAGAGAGCGACAACAGTCGTAAACATGCATTAAAATTAATTTACACCGAATACAAGCATGAGTAGGATATAATCTACCATTAACATAAATATCATGAAGGCTATGTTGATTTGATTCAACTACATGCGTGAACATGTGCCAAGTCTAGTCACTCAATTCATTTAAAGGAGGATACCATCCCATTATACCACATCATAATCATTCTAATAGCATGTTGGCACGCAAGGTAAACCATTATAACTCATAGCTAATCAAGCATGGCACAAGCAACTATAATCTCTAAATGTCATTGAAAATATGTTCACTTCATAATAGCTGACTCAGGAACGATGAATCATCATATTTACAAAAACAAGAGAGGTTGAGTTCATACCAGCTTTTCTCATCCCAATAAGTCCATCATATATCATCATTATTGCCTTTCACTTGCACGACCGAATGATGTGTATAATAATAAGAGTGCACGTGCATTGGACTAAGCTGGAATCTGCAAGCATTCAACTCAAGAGAGAAGACAAGTAATATGGGCTCTAAGTTAAATAATCATTCATGCATATAAGAGCCACTAAGCAATTTCAATAGAGTCTTCTCGACCCCCAAAGAAAGGAAAAGAAAAATAAAAACTATTTACACGGGAAAGCTCCCAACAAGCAAAAGAAGAACATGAAATATTTTTGGGTTTTCTTTTTAATTACTACAGCAAGGAAATAAACTACTACTAATTTTTTTTGGTTTTTCTTAAGGTTTATCAAATACACAAGAAGAAAGTAGGAAAAAGAAAAGAAAATAAACTAGCATGGATAATATAATGAAAGAGTATGAGCACCGACATCTAGCAATGAGTGTGTGTGAACATGAATGTAACATCGGTGGGAAATACGTACTCCCCCAAGCTTAGGCTTTTGGACTAAGTTGGTCTATTGCCAGGGATAGCCTAGCGGATATCCGTAGGTGAAGCTGGGGTCATACTGTGATGCAGCTGCTATCGCCGCCTGAGATGTAGCGTGGCGTCGAGCAGCCTCCTCTCTCCTCTCATACTCATCTGCCTCCTCTCTAGTGATAATATATCTTCCTTTTGTCTGAAAATCAAAGAAGGCAGGAGCAGGAAGAGCAATATGGACTACATGACGTTTGTTAAAGATTAGTCGATACTGGAGAAGTGGTTCAGTCCACTCAACAAACTGGTGAGATGCCATAGAATCAAAATCTAAATAAGAAGGGGGTAACTCCATATCACCCTCGCGAATGTCTATCTCAAGAAAATTAGCTAAGCGGGTTGCATAAATTCCTCCAAAGAAATCTTTGTTATGTCTATTCTGATGCAACCTACGAGCTACAATGGCTCCCGTATGATAAGATTGGTCTCCTAACACAGCACTTCTGAGAATGCTAAGATCAGGGACACACAAGTGACATGCTTCATCCTTAGCATTTATGCATCTACCTATAAAGAGAGCAAAATGATGTATAGCAGGAAAGTGAATGCTCCCTAAAGTGGCTTGTGTTATACTCTAGATTCCCCCACAGTTATTCTAGCAAGAAAGTCTCTATATTTGGATTTATGGGGATCCCTGACATTACCCCATGATGGAAGTTTGCAAGCAGAAGTGAAATCCTCTAAGTCCATGGTATAAGATTTGTCGTAAAGGTCAAACATGACTGAAGGAGAATTACGTGAAGATGAAAACTCAAACCTCCTCACAAATGAACTTGTGAGATCATGATACTGGGGGCATTTGTCAGCTCCAAAGTCCTCAAGACCGGTGTTACTCAAATATGCACTAAATTCTTCTTTGGTTCCCACTTGATTCATAAAATTTTCTGAAGGCCATTCACAGGGCCTTACATGAGCGTCTCTTGGTGGTTCCTCGTCAGCATCACATATTGCAAGCCTGGGGCCTTGCTTCCTTGAAGGGCCACCTTGGAACATCCTCCTAAATATATTGTTTCCTCTGAAAATTTTCTGAAATTTTTAGTAACTTCAAATAAAAGTGAACCAACTTCAATAAAATTGATAGCAACAACTCCCACAAGTGCCTAGAGCCCATATAAAGCATTGGAACTACTTGGAACCATATAAATTTGACATGCAAGCTCAAGAACATGGTCACCTATGCAACACAAATTTGCAATGAATAAAGCACTAGAACAAAAACTAATTAGACCAATGGAGGAGTCACATACCAAGGAACAATCTCCCCAAGTAGTTTTGCGAGAGGTGCTTTGAGCAAGGAGATTGAAAATCACAGCAACGGGGGCTGGAACTCATGCTTGAGTTGTTTTTTCGTGTTTGTGCGAGACAGAGGAAGAAGATGGGTGCAGGAATAAGTGGAGGAGGGTAGGGGGGTAGGGCGCGCCCTCCACCCTCGTGGCCAGGTGGCAGCTCCCCCTGCGGTGATTTTTGCACAGTAAATCCTTAAATATTCCCTAAAAAATCATATTAAATTGGCATGGCATTCTGAGGACTTTTATTTTCGGGATATTTTTTATTGCACGGATAAGTCGGGAAACAGATAGAAAATACTATTTTACTTTATTTCTACTAAATAACATGAAATATAAAGATGGTACAAAAAGTTGTGCTTCTAGTTTCATCCATCTCATGCTCATCAAAAAGAATCCACTAACAAGGTTGATCAAGTCTTGTTAACAAACTCATTCCGATAATCATGGATCCGGAGAAATTTCGAATAACACTAAGTTACCTCAATGGGGATATGAAAATCCCCAACAATAAGAATATCATACTTTTTCTTGACAGTAGGGAGAGGAAATTCAAAACCTCCAAATATAATCGATGGAATTTTTCCAATAGAGTTGATACTATAAACTTGAGGTTGTTTCCTCGGAAAGTGTACCGTGTGCTCATTGCCATTAACATGAAAAGTGACATTGCCTTTGTTGCAATCAATAACAGCCCCTACAGTATTAAGGAAAGGCCTTCCAAGAATAATAGACATACTATCATCCTCTGGAATATCAAGAATAACAAAGTCCGTTAAAATAGTAACGTTTGCAACCACAACAGGCACATCCTCACAAATACCAACAGGTATAGCAATTGATTTATCAGCCATTTGCAAAGATATTTCAGTAGGTGTCAACTTATTCAAGTCAAGTCTATGATATAAAGAGAGAGGCATAACACTGACACCGGCCCCAAGATCACATAAAGCAGTTTTAACATAATTTCTCTTAATGGAGCATGGTATAGTAGGTACTCCGGGATCTCCAAGTTTCTTTGGTATTCCACCCTTAAAAGTATAATTAGCAAGCATGGTGGAAATTTCGGTTTCAGGGATCTTTCTTTTATTAGTAATGATATCCTTCATATACTTAGCATAAGGATTTGTTTTGAGCACATCAGTTAATCGCATACACAAAAAGATGGGTCTAATCATTTCAGCAAAGCGCTCAAAATCCTCATCATCCTTTTTCTTGGATGGTTTCGAAGGAAAAGGCACGGGTTTCTGAACCCATGGTTCCCTTTCTTTACCATGTTTCCTAGCAACGAAATCTCTTTTATCATAACGTTGATTCTTTGATTGTGGGTTATCAAGATCAACAACAGGTTCAACTTCTACATCCTTATCATTACTAGGTTGAGCATCAACATGAACATTATCATTAACATTATCACTAGGTTCATGTTCATCACCTGATTGTGTTTCAGCATCAGAAACAGAGATATCATTTGGATTCTCAGGTGGTTCAGCAATAGGTTCACTAGAAGTTTGCAAGGTCCTATCATTTTTCTTTTTCTTCCTCTTAGAAGAACTAGGTACATCAATGTTATTTCTCTGAGAATCTTGCTCGATTCTCTTAGGGTGGCCTTCAGGATACAAAGGTTCCTGAGTCATTCTACCAGTTCTAGTAGCCACTCTAACAGCATAATCATTTTTCTTACTATTCATTTCATCAAGCACTTCTTTCTGAGCTTTAAGTACTTGTTCTACTTGAGTGGTAACCATAGAAGCATGTTTGCTAACAAGTTTAACTTCTCCTCTAATATCAGCTATATAATCACCCAAGCGTTTAATCATAAAGGTATTTTGTTTTAATTGTCTACCAAAATAAGCATTAAAGTCATCTTGCTTAAACATAAAGTCATCAAACTCATCCAAGCACTGACTAGCAATTTTAGTAGGAGGAACTTCAGCTTTATCATATCTATAGAGAGAATTTACCTTTACTACCTGTGTCGGGATATCGGGAGGTTCTTCAGTAAATAAGTAATTGAGATCATATACTTCTTCAGCAGTTGGTAAATTAAGACCATGTATTTCTTCAATAGGAGGTAAATTCTTAACATCTTCAGCTTTAATACCTTTTTCTTTCATAGATTTCTTTGCCTCTTGCATATCTTCGGGACTGAGAAATAGAACACCTCTCTTCTTCGGAGTTGGTTTAGGAATAGGCTCAGTAATTGGCTCTGGAACTGGCTCAGGAGGTGGCTCGGGAGGTGCCCAATTATTTTTATTTGCCAACATATTATTCAATAGAATTTCAGCGTCATCCTGTGTTCTTTCCCTGAAAAGAGAACCAGCACAACTATACAAGAAATCTCTGGAAGCATCAGTTAGTCCATTATAAAAGATATCAAATATTTTAGGTTTCTTAAGAGGATGATCAGGAAAAGCATTAAGTAACTTGAGAAGCCTCCCCCAAGCTTGTGGGGAGACTCTCTTCTTCAATTTGCACGAAGTTGTATATTTCCCTCAAAGCAACTTGTTTCTTATGAGCAGGGAAATATTTAGCAGAGAAGTAATAAATCATATCCTGGGGACTTTGCACACAACCAGGATCAAGGGAATTAAACCATATCTTAGCATCACCCTTTGATGAGAACGGACAGATTTTGAGTAAATAAAGGTAGCGCGATCTCTCATTATTAGTAAACAGGGCAGCTATATCATTTAACTTAGTAAGATGTGCCACAACAGTTTCAGATTCATAGCCATACAAAGGATCAGATTCAACCAAAGTAATTATATCTGGATCAATAGAAAAATCATAATAATCCTGATTAGGAACACAGATAGGTGAAGTAGCAAAAGCAGGGTCGGGTCTCATCCTATCTCTATAAGATTCTTTACTCCATTTAACTAGCAACCTCTTAAGTTCATGTCTATCCTGGCAAGCAAGAATAGCTGCAGAAGATTCCGCATCAAAAATATAACCCTAAGGAATAGCAGGCATATTTTCATCATCACTAACATCATCGTGTTCATGTTCAATAATTTCTCTTTCTCTAGACCTAGCAATTTGCTCATCAAGAAATTCACCAAGGGGCACAGTAGTATCAAGCATAGAAGTAGTTTCCTCATAAGTATCATGCATAGCAGAAGTGGAATCATGAATAACATGCGACATATCAGAATTCATAGCAGTAGCAGGTTTAGGTGTCGCAAACTTACTCATAACAGAAGGAGAATCTAGTGCAAGGCTAGATGGCAGTCCCTTACCTCCCCTCGTAGTTGAGGGCAAAATAGTGGTTCGATCGTCTTTCAAGTTCTTCATAGTGTCCAGCAGATATAAATCCCAAGTAACTCAATGAATAGAGCTATGCTCCCCGACAACGGCACCAGAAAAATGTCTTGATAACCCACAAGTATAGGGGATTGCAACAGTTTTCGAGGGTAGAGTATTCAACCCAAATTTATTGATTCGACACAAGGGGAGCCAAAGAATATTCTCAAGTATTAGCAGCTGAGTTGTCAATTCAACCACACCTGGAAACTTAGTATCTGCAGCAAAGTGTTTATAGCAAAGTAATATGATAGTGGTGGTAATAGTAACAAAATTAAAGACAACAAAAGTAATGTTTTTGGTATTTTGTAGTGATTGTAGCAGTAGCAACGGAAAAGTAGATAAGCGAGAACCAGTATATGGAAAACTTGTAGGCACCGGATTAGCGATGGATAATTATGCCGGATGCGGTTCATCATGTAACAGTCATAACATAGGGTGACACAGAACTAGCTCCAGTTCATCAATGTAATGTAGGCATGTATTCTGTATATAGTCATACATGCTTATGGAAAAGAACTTGCATGACATCTTTTGTCCTACCCTCCCGTCGGAGCGGGGTCCTATTGGAAACTAAGGGATATTAAGGCCTCCTTTTAATAGAGAACCGGAACAAAGCATTAGCACATAGTGAATACATGAACTCCTCAAACTATGGTCATCACCGGGAGTGGTCCCGATTATTGTCACTTCGGGGTTGCCGGATCATAACACATAGTAGGTGACTATAGACTTGCAAGATAGGATCAAGAACACACATATATTCATGAAAACATAATAGGTTCAGATCTGAAATCATGACACTCGGGCCCTAGTGACAAGCATTAAGCATAGCAAAGTCATAGCAACATCAATCTCAGAACATAATGGATACTAGGGATCAAACCCTAACAAAACTAATTCGATTACATGATAAATCTCATCCAACCCATCACCGTCCAGCAAGCCTACGATGGAATTACTCACGCACGACGGTGAGCATCATGAAATTGGTGATGGAGGATGGTTGATGATGACGACGACGATGAATCCCCCTCTCCGGAGCCCCAAACGGACTCCAGATCAGCCCTCCCGAGAGAGATTAGGGCTTGGCGGCGGCTCCGTATCGTAAAACGTGATGATTTCTTCTCTCTTATTTTTCTCCCCGAAAGCCAATATATAGAGTTGGAGTTGGTGTCGCAGGGCCACCAGGGGGCCCACGAGGTAGGGGGCACGCCCAGGGGGGAACGCCCCCCACCCTCGTGGACAGGGTGTGGGCCCCCTGGTCTTCATCTTTTGCGAGGATTTTTTATTGTTTTTTCTAAGGTGTTCCGTGGAGTTTCAGGTCATTCCGGGAACTTTTTTTTCTGCACATAAAACAACACCATGGCAGTTCTACTGAAAACAACATCAGTCCGGGTTAGTTCCATTAAAATCATACAAGTTAGAGTCCAAAACAAGGGCAAAAGTGTTTGGAAAAGTAGATACGATGGAGACGTATCACCTCTCCCTCTTATGATCTTCTCTCCATTGCAAAACAACCTCCTCTCCTCTCCATCATCTCCATTCCAAAACCACCGCCTCTCCTCTCCCTCTTCTCTATTGCAAGACCACCGTATCTACTCCCATCTTCCAAAGCTAGCACCGGACCACTCAGAACGACATCTATGGAGAGGATGCAACAGCGAATCAGGCAGATCGCCGATGGCGACCAGGCAAAGTTAGCCAGGTTGAAGGAGATCCTTAGTTGGTTTGGCAATGAGTGGGAGATTCCGAGGACGGCGCGGGCCATGTGGCAATGTATGCGAAAGAGCGAGACGGCGGCGATGAGGGCGGCGATGTACATGTACTCCTCGGCGGCAGTCACGTAGAAAAGGGGTCCGTCGATAGATGTCATAATTAACATAGCCGGCTTGACCTAGATGGCAGCCGAGTAGTCACTGTTCGTGCATGTGCCCCCAATGACTAGCCCAACTCAGTTGTCGCCCCTCACAGTGATCCGAAGCACATGACACATAATTTTGCGAGATGATAAGAAACTTTTTTTAGATTTCTCACCACAACTACAGCCATGTACAACATAGCCTGCAAGATATGTAGACGATAGCCAATCCAGGAGTGTCTGCTGGAGTATGGTCACATGCATGGACGAACTGATCTTCCGTGTCTTGCACGGATCGTCCAGGCACCAACGTAGTACAACACTTCTCTAGTACTATCGCTCGTCTCCCTCTTCTATTAAGTCACCCGACTTGCGGGGCCGGGGAGTGTGCCTATGGTCGGTTCTCAATTGCCGTCCCACATGTGTGTGCAAATGCAATATGACGCGCGTTCCATTCGGAGAGCAGCGTGCCAGACCGACTGACCGTCTGGGGTGCGACGCGAACGCGACGGGCGTGTTGTATACTTCGTACATGTGTACCGCCGTTTTCTAGACGCTTTGCTCCATGGCGCGGGCGCAATCCATGGATACAAAATTAGTATTTGTATACTATTTAAAAGTCGAGGGCGGGGCTTTTCCTGCCCGATAGGCGGCGGGACAGTTCCGCCTAGTCGGTTCGACAGAGATGCGAGAAGACGAGGGAGTAGGCTGCTGCAAATGTAGGGTTGTGTGATTTGACAGTGAGTTACTGCTAGACAGGTGGGGCCCCATGATTTGACTTGCCATTATCATTTTAACTGCGGCGCTATGACCGGCGCGAGTCTCCCGATTCCTGACCACCTCCATACAGGTGCCTCTCCCAATGCTCCACCATGTAGTAGAGGATGGCTCTTGCATGAGAGCCCACTTCTCCACTTTTTCCTTGCCTCTCTTTCCTCCACATATGCAAAAATGCCATGTAAAGCGCACTATTGTACTTACTTGCTCCTACAGGTGCTTAAGCTTGCCACATAGGCATATAGTCTGATGTGGCAAGTAAATCAAGAAGAGAGAGACTAGTTTGGTGACCCAAGGAAGAAACGATGCTAAGCGCGTGTACCTAGGTGAAAAGACAATTTTGAGTCTATAGCTAAGAGGGTGCTTGGATACGTTTTAGTCCCATGACTAAAAGTAGTGAGACTAAAACTTGCTAGCCTCACCCATGCTTGGATCCAAATACTAAAGAGACTGAAATCAAGTTAATGAGCATTTATTATCCTCCAAACCCTCCAATCCAGAACTCGCATGTGTTAAAGGAGAGGAGTTAAATTAGGAGAGAGAGGACTATTCCATATTTTAGTAGGTTTCCCCTGACTAAAAAAATTTAGCCTCAAGACTAGTCCTAGCCTCTCTTTAGTCAGGGGTGCTAGCCTCTAAAAGAGACTATTTTTAGTCAGACTAAAAATAGTCCCTTGGATCCAAGCACCCTCTAATTAAATGAAGCAAACTTAGCAACACCATTTCATTGGAAGAGGTCACTCCTTGGCAAATGCAATAAATACTAGTACTCCCTGTGTCCCATTATATAAGAACGTTTTGACACTACACTAGCTAGTGTCAAAAACGTTCTTATATTATGGGACGGAGGGAGTACGAGAGGAGTAAAAAAAAATACTCTTATAGCCAACCTTGTTGTAGTATGAGTGACTAAGTGATGACTATGTATGACATGCCAACATAAGATAGCCTAACGCACAGTGTTAAATCTCCAAGGGAGCGACCACGCGAGCGACGCAACGGTCGTGGTAGGCGTGACCATGATACGGGCTGCTGGCAGCCCTTGGATCTGAGATCAAACGGTCGCATGCTAAGTTGCTAAAAATTTGCAGATAACTCTCCAGGATAGGATATTCACCCATAGGTCTAGAATCATGCAATGCAACCGTTTGATCTCAGATCCAAGGGCTCTCGTAAGACCGTATCATGGGAGAATGGAAAGCCACTACCCTGCCGTTCGCACGCTGGCAGTTCGCTCCTACTCGTCCCCACACATCTTTTAATACTACGGCGGTTCGCTCCTAGTCGTTCCGTACATTCACATTAGTACATTACGGAAGTTCCACTAATCCTAACCCTCCTCCCAAATCCATGGCGTCCCAAATCTCCCCGATCGGCTGTGAGTACAAGGTTAGAACCATCACCGGCGATGAATTTGACGTCATCTACACCCGTACTTCCGCGATGATGAAAGGATGCCTTTCTCGCTTCAGACGCATGTTCGAAAACTCACATGATGAGTGGGTCGCTGGGCTAGATGTTGAGTACACCACAGTCGTGAGACGAGAGAAGGATCTAAAGGACGAAGAGAGGAAGAAGCCCACTGTGATCCAGGTTTGCGTGCATGACTTATGCTTGGTATACCACATATGCCATGTCGACGTTGAGTGTTAAATTCATTACTGTAGACTTTGGTAATGACAAAGAAGTCTTGCATCGGATAGGCCTTGTTGTAGGCAACACCTTCGACGTCCAAAAGAATCGGCTGGTGTCCTCTCATCAGCCTTCAATGCTGACCCTGGCAGGAGCCATGGTTCATCCTTCGTATGGTAAACTGGAGAAACCTCATTACACGTTTCATCGTCATGCATGGCAGCGGAATGTACTAGATATAGACCACATCCAGTATGCTGCAATGGATGGCTACCTTTGTTTCAATATCTACAAGGGTTTGATGAAGAGCAATAGCCAAGTTGGCGGTTCAAGCAAAGAAGTATCGACCAAGAGGAAGAGGGACAAGGACGAAGTCGAGGACGTGGACGAGGGCTCCGAGTATGGTGGCAGTGTCGTTGCTCATGGTGGTTCTAATGCAGTGTCTACCGGAATAGTTGCAAAGTTTAATTTCAGGTGTGCTTAATTTAATTTGAGGGGTGTGTTGTGCTGAGCCCCCAGCAGAACTATGTTATGTTTCTTCTTGTTACTTTAACTCTTCAGTAAGTACATACTAGTATTTCTTACATTTCATCTTTTAGTTGGTATAGTACTACCACTCGTTTCTTCACATTATATACGTAAAATATATATGGCCAACATCATATAGCCAGCAGTTTAGTTGTCAAAGATTTTCAGGGTGCTTAGTTTTGTCAAAGAATTCCAGGGTGCTTAGTTTTATTTGAGGGGTGGGTTGTGCTGGACACCATTATTGTGACTAGCCTTTTTCATAGTACTATATGCATAATTTGGCGATGAGCGCTCTCTATATGTACCACCTTTTTTTATTTCAAGTTTTGCTCCATGGCGCAATCCATCGATACTACTGCTGTACAAAAGTATACATTTTTTAAAAGGCTAGAGGGCGGGGCAGTCTAGCTTGGTCGGTTTCACGAGAGGCGAGGGCCTTTTTGATTTGACGGCTCATTACTGCTGGAAGGCGGGGCCTTGTGATTTGACTGCTCGTATAAATTCGCCGACGACCTGATCGAGGAGGAGCAAAGAACCGTGCGGTATACTCAAGTTTTCCACTGGAGTAGTACTAAGACGGAGGAGCACGAAACACGGCAGCCCGGTGCCATATGGCAATAAAAATGATCTAATTTGCTAGTCATCTCATTGTTAGCATTGTTCTATTCATTCCCTCAAAAAACAAAAACCATTGTTCTATTCATGCCTCGCACAAAACGTGACATGTGCGGCAAAACACCCGAAGCAAAAGATGAAACACAACAGCAAAAGAAGAAGGAAGATTATCACCCCAAATGATCTAATTCGCCGCGGAGTCGTAACTGCTTCTTCATCGCCTCCATGACCTCCATCTCCTTGCGCTTCTCCTCCGCCATCTTCTTCATTCTGTCCATGATGCGGGATTTCTCGACGCGAGCCTTCATCATCTGTTCCACGGCTGCATTACGTACCTTGACAGCAGCCAGGTGCTCGATGCGGAGCTTCGCCAACTCCTCCTTCTGTTCCATAACGAGGGCCTGCAACATCTTCATCGAGGAACTACTATTCTCATGCAGCTTCTTCCAGCCGGCGTTCTTCTCCTTTAACAGGTCGATCTCATGGCAGAGCTTCGCCTTGTCCTCCTGCAGTCGCAGGATTTCGCCGGTCGCCTTCTTCTTCGAGGCAATGCTCTTCTTCAGCAGCATTACCAAGCCAGCAGTCAACTCCCCCTGCTGATTGAGCTCAGCGGGCATGTCGTCGAGGCTCTCCTTCAGCAACTCCGTCAAGCCTTGGATGAATTCCTTCTGCTTATTGAGGTGCTTATTGAGCTGATCGGGCATGCCATCGAGGGATAACGACTCCAGCTCTGCCGGCTCGGCATGTTCGCCTCCGCGGCTAGGGCGCTCCTGGGAGCCATCGCCTGCCCGTGAGAGATCTTTCAAGGTCTCTGCGTGGCGGCGAGCCCTCTTTTTTTTCCGCAGCCTTGGTTGCCGCTCCCTTGTTACGAGTAGTTCTCGACCTAGAGCTCTGCTCACTAGCCATGGCAACGACGGACGAAGAAGAAGCACTTATGAGGAGGAAAGGTAGAGTAATTTTCGGTTAGGTAGTTCCCCTTTTTATAACCTAAGTACTAGCACTAGTAGTACTAATACCTGCATAGTGGGAACACGTTCAGGTTTGGTACGTACTAGTAGGTGTGAGCAGGCTTTTGAATGTGATGGGAACAAGGTAAATATTAATTGAAGGTTTTGGTTTTTAGGCCCGAAACGGCTCCCGGTGAGTTTAGCGGAACATAAATTTCAAGTA
Source organism: Triticum dicoccoides (assembly GCF_002162155.2). NCBI lineage: Eukaryota > Viridiplantae > Streptophyta > Magnoliopsida > Poales > Poaceae > Triticum > Triticum dicoccoides. The sequence goes on along the minus strand of NC_041387.1, from coordinate 169,699,272 downwards.
CTACACTGCTCAACTGCGTAAATATTATGTTACTGTCAAAAATTGGCACAAAATACGAAGGAGACCAATGGAAGTACTACTAGCAACCCACGATTTAACTACTCGCATGCGCGTAGTGGAGTAATAATGTCTTTCTTCCGCCATCACGTCCACTCAATTTCCATGCGTTGCATTAATTGACCATCAATGAAGTGAACAACTTTACACACGTTAAATTATCACATGGGGTGGATCTTGGTACAAAATTGCGTCCGCCCGTGTACCCGCGTGTGCGTGCGAGGGAATGAGTGCGTGCGTGGCATGCGTGCACATCTTCGCGTCGTGCATGTACCGCCAGTATGGCTCAGGGAGGACGAGTACATTCTTCTGGAACCAGCAGCACGTCACTGTGATCAATCCACGCAAGGAGGTCGCGACAACGCCTCCACATGTGCTGCGTGGCTTCATGAACTGTAAGAGAGACATTGTGTAGCGTGCCATTGGTATTCTAATTTACGTGTTTTGCACATACTCGAAGTACTAGTAAGGTACACGTGCATTGCACGTATCAGATTTTGCAACCAAATTATGAATAAATACCACACTATAGCATGTAAGCTCTGAGTCATATATGCGTGATGTAGCCCTTCATTTAATTCTTATAGTTCATCTCATTCAAAATCAATTAGTTTTTATGAAAAAGCTAAGAACGCGTGAATAGGAAAAACATGGGATTATAGTGGAATGTTGTCTTGAATCCTACAGGATTGTACGAGTGTTTGATTGTGCATAGAAAAAACACAGAATTCTTTCAAAGAGGTTTGAGTGGATGGGATGTTTCCTATGAAATCTAGTGCAAATGAATCATATGGAAAAATTCCTATGGTTTACAATCCTACGAATCAAACAACCAAGATAGGAGAAATTCCTAATGATTAGAATCCTCCAAAATTCCTTTGAGAATCCTTTGAATCAAAGAAGCCCTTAATCTATTTTATGATTCATGGAATTGTGTGTTGTAAAGCATAAAGTAAAAACAAATAATGGCAATTCAACTAGAAAAAAAGTTTGGGCAGTTATGATACGGAAGATTCTAGAACAAAAGAGAACCACTGTTGTTTTGAGGTTTGTGCATTATGCTTAAGTTCAACCATGGAGTCTGCTAGATTGTACATGTGGCAAAATCTGGTGGGGGGCTAGAAGATGGTGCTAGGGGCCGGGTGGAGGGAGACTATGAAGGAATGCACAAGTGCGAGATCGATATTTAGAGAGAGGGGGCGAACACGTGCGCTATTGCACGCAGTGGCGGAGCCATGAAAAATAAATGAGCTAGGAGGCCAAACATTGCTAATCCTTTATGAGGAGGGTCAATTCATGAAATTAAACCTTTTTTAGCAGCAATTGTCTAATGATCACATTCATATTAGCCTCGATATATAGTGATGTTAGGGGGGGCAGGGCCCTTACTGCCCCTGTCTTCGCCATTGTGCACGCGTCTGAGAGATGAAGCGGAAGGCATAGATGATGAGAGGGGGACGTTGGATATATAATTAATGTAGGTGTATTAGCTATTTATGTTAATCCTATATAGAGAGGTATAGATTGATCGATGTGGACGTGGGAAAGAGGGTGGGACCTCACTGGATATATCGATTGATCGGTTTGTGTGGAAAACTATGAAAGACCTAGCTATATACACACATACATAGAGGAACATCGATCGTTGCGCATGCACGCGTGAGAGATAAAGAATTCCCGGTATGATGGAGAGGGGCATGTGTGTGGGTGTGTGCCTTCATGGGAGACCGACCTGAAGAAAAAGATTGCAGTGCGATAGATAATGCCGACTGGTAGTGTGTGTGCATGCATGCATGAGAGAAAGTTAGTGGTACAATTATAAAGAGAAGACTACTGTGTGGGTGTAAAAGAATAGGTGAGGTCATAATCAATGTAAAGTTGAATTCAAATATTTGAATAAGAGATCCTGATGTTTGAAAACCATGCATGCATGAATATAACGGAGATCTGCGTTGTATGGTTTGGAAACGAGCATGTTGTAATGTATACACATTGAACAAGGTCAGACTGATTTGAATTTGAGATACCGATGGCAGACATCATTTGCCCACGTCGCATCCGTGCATGGACACACTATTCTAATTGGAGATGATGGGCGGCTTTCGCATCACATATCTATATATATACCCCTATATATATTATATATATATATATATATTTTTATATTGTGTGCGGGTAACTTTAACTTTGAAAGATGGTCGTTGGATGAGGCGAATCCGATGGTCCAAAGATGGCAAATTTGAGCACTATTGGTCGTTGGATATCATCTAGATTCCACCAGATTTCACCACATGTATAATCTAGAAGAGTCCATGGTTGAACTTAAGCATAATGCACAAACATCAAAACACAAGCACTTCTTCTTTGTTCTAAAATCTTCCATATCAGAATTGCCCAAATGTTTTTCTACATGATTTGCCATTATTTGTTTTTACTTTATGTCTTATAACGCACAATTCCATGAATCTTAAAATAGATTAGCTTTCTTATAAAAACTAGATGGTTTTGAATGAAATGAACTATAAGAATTAAACGAACATCTACATCATGTATATATGACTCAAAGCTTGCATGCTATAATGTGATATTTATTCATAATTTGGTTGACAAATCTCATGCGTGCAATGCACGTGTACCTTACTCTAGTCTAAATGGTGTTTGTGTGTGTGTTGTGCGTGTTGAGGTGCAAATTGTCTTTTTTTGGTACACGTTATGCTTGTTCTTCTGAAATTTCAAGCCGCGCCTTGTTATGCCGAAAATTGAAGCTAGCGTCTCTGTCTATCGTGCTGCGAAACTCCCGCCTCTTCAACCCGCGCCTTGTTAGCCCGAAATATTTAAGATATATCTTTGTCTCGTTGTGCTTCGACAACTCCCTCCATCTCAACCCGCTCCTTGCTATTCCGAAATTCCAACGCACGCGAAAACTCCCTCCTCCTGTGAAATCCCAACACGCGAAATGCCCGTGGTACCCCTAAACCGAAACAACCGCCTCAAATCGGTGGGGGTACTTTCATAACTTACCCCACATTTCGGACAAGCGCGTCTCTAAGCCATGGTTCCCCACTGCCATCCCATCCGCCCACCCATTCATACACCGAGGCCGCGAAAACCCGCGACGAAACCCCACACACTGTTCCGTCCGCCACCCAGCCGGAGCCTCTTCCCCGACGACGTCGTCCACAGCAATACCTCGATGTCCCTCATCCACCGTACCGGATGAGGATCCGTCGTCGATCTCATCGTCCCGCCGGTTCAGCCACCGCATCCTCCACCTCCAAGGAGCTGCCCCAACGTTCCCCTCGTCTTTCGCGCCACCTCCATTCCTACACCGCCGTCTTCACCTACACCACCGGAAGAGCATCATCATCACCGTTTCCTCGGATGAAGCTGCCGCATAATCGGCGCCACCAAAGAGGTTGTACACTAATCGCCGCATTTTCTTCTTGATTCGATCTCACGGTGCTGCCGGCGCTCGGTCCCAAGCCGACACGGCGCGGCTCCATACACGGCGGCATCGCTGGCCACTTCCTCCACGGCGTCGCTCCCTCGGCGGTGATGTCCACATCAGTAGGAGCTGTTGCTGCTTTAGCTCTCGCTCGCGGTGCTGCTCTGCTCTTGCTCTCGGACCCCTGCCTGGTTTGCTCTTGCTATTGCTCTTGCTCGTGCTGCTGCTCTCGCTCTCCCTCTTGCTTGCGATGCTGCTCCAATTTGGCTACACTTCAGTCGACTGGATCGACTTTTGGGTCAGTCAATTTTCAAGGGGTGGGCTCGCCGGGGTGAAGGAAGAACCAGCCACAGCAGGGAGGGGGGCTCGCCGGAGAGGTACCCCACTATCTATCTTAGGGTTCAGGTTGGGGGCGGTGGTCGCCGGCGGTGGCGGGGTGTTGGCGGGGCGGTGGCGTGGGGATCGCCGGAGAAAAAGCTCGGCACGGGGGGGCCTAGAGGGATGGCAGGGGCGACGGCGGACCAGCGGTGGGGAGTGTTTTCGGGGCGGGCGGGGCAACGCACCGCCGGCCGCGGGAGGCGGGGGGCTGCTGTTTGGCCGGTGGTGGCTGGCGGCTCAGGGGGGTGGAGGTTGAAAATGAACCACATGCCCTTGATTTCGTATCCAACGGCTGCAAAATCGACTGACCAGAGATGAAAAAGTCAGTCGACCGATGTGTAGCCTCACCTTGCTAGTGCGTTCAGTTTCGACAGCAAAATTCAGTTTCGACGGCAAAATTCAGTTTTGACAGTTAGGTTCAGTTTCCACAGTTAGATTCAGTTTCGACAGTTAAGTTCAGTTTCGACAGTTAAGTTCAGAGATGAGCGGCTGATGTATTTTACATCTAGCACTTTGTGGTTATGTATTTTACGTCATGTATTGAGATGCTATTAGAATTCCACTCAGGTTAACGTTGTTCGTTGTCTCTCTTGTCCTGCTTCAGCCTCGGCGTCGTACAACTCACCGGAGCTGCTCTAACGACGAAACCCTCCATCACAGCGGAGCAGTACCTCGGGCTCCATCTCCAGACGCCTAAGATCTTCTTCTTCTCCTCCGACAGCAAAGTCAGCCGGAGCATCCTCACCGGCCAACCCAATCACGCTGAGATCGACATGGCTTCGCCAAAGAGGTTGTACACTTGTTGCATCTCTTTTTTACTCTACATGTTATATATATTATCGACTGAGCACTCGTAGTAACGGGAAATACGATTATTTTATCCTACTATATGACAAGCAGTGAGGTACCAGGCAACTTAGCTATCCGTGATGGACTCTCTTGAATGCCATCATTATTTATCTCTGCGCGTTTGAGCTGTGCATTTGTCGATGGTCCTGGGAGTTGACCTAGTATGGCAGTGGCCTGGGTCCAAAGTAATAGAAGTAGCACAAAAACATTTTTTTAGTGTAGGATTTTCCTTGCTCAAGCCTGCTTACTAGAATCGCCAGTGCTTGAAAGGAAAAGTGAATGAAAAACATAGGAATTGGAAAGTTTTCTATTGTACTACTTTTCATGAATTTGGTGCAAAGGAATGGAGCAAAGGAAAACTGTAGGATTTGTTCCTTTAGTGTCTCCTTGAAAGAAAAACCGTAGGAATTCTAATTTCCACTTCTCCTCCTTTTCATATTCCTATTCATCAAGCACAAGACTAAGAGATTGTAGCATAATAGCATTATAACCGTACATTTTCTTGTGGTTTGACTTAATCTCACCATGCTTTTTTGCATCCTGTGATCTTCCAATTGTTGTGAATCAAATACCCAGATTGGCAGAAATCTTGTGTTTTTAAATTCTCTGTTTTGCACGTGCATTCCTATCCTATTCCTGTCTATTTCATATCCCTGCATTGTTAGAATCCTCAAATTCAAACAAGCCCTTACTCAATTACTTCTGTTACAGATATGTGTCAAAGAAAACCTTGTGTGGTTTGTCCTGCTCCTGCGGCGCTGTGTTCCACGCCAGCTCAGCTGCTCCAATGATGGAAGGGTTCACCACAGCAGGGATCCGCTCTCCAGACTGTCTTTCGCCGCCTCAGATCTTCTTCCTCGCCGCCGGCAGCCACGACAACTGCATTACCATCATCAACTGAGCAGATGACCTTGAGGACTACACGGGTCCGCAAGAGAGGTCGCACTCTTCCGTGTCTGCTTATGTTATGCATCGCTTAATATGATGACATGCTACATTATCATCGTGTTCACCTATTAGACTCCGATTCAGGTCCAAACTAATGCTGAAACTTGAGTATTTAAATGGTTGTGGGGTACATATTGGGGCAGCAATCAGTACTATCTGTCTACTATCTGGTTAATCTCCGGTGTCTACTATGAGTTTCATGTTGGGTGCAAACAAACATTAAAGGAGCCATTATCTGTATTTTTTAACTAAAGCTATTATCTGCCTGCTATCATTGGTTTTGGGTCTATTCACAGTTTGCTACCATCACTCTGGATTTGTGCATGCACTCCTTATATAATCTCACTATCTTTTATTCCTATGCATGCCAGTTATTGTACATAATGGAACTGATCATGTAGAGCAAAAGAGACGAGCCTTGCATGGCAATAAAATTTCATGCAGACATCGTTCCATGGTGGGCGCAAAGGCAGCCCCCCATGCACCCATTTCGGATCGTAATCAAGAGGAAGATAACTGTTCTGAGGGGGATTCAGAAGGAGAAGACCACTCCTATTTACCCCATGAGGTCTTCGCTCTAACTTGGCATGCTGATGTTGGTAATATCATGCATATGGTGCCTTGCATTGCTTACTGTATACATTAAAGATGTCATCTGCTTAGTTTAGACATGCTTTGTGTCAATGCCATCTGTTTAGTTTCTTTATCGTATATGTGAATCATGCAATGTCATCTGTTTAGTTTCTTTATCGTATATGTGAATCATGCAATGCCATCTTGTCTAGCCAGGCATCATATATCACTACTGGAAACTGGGAATTTGCCATCAGCCAGCTCTTTGCCATCTGCCAGCTGATGGCAAAGAACGTCTTTGCCATCTGCTTATAAAAAACAGATGGCAAAGAACTGACAGACGGCAAAGAACATGGTTGCCATCAGCCAATTCTTTGCCATCTGCTAGTGGATGGCAAATAATCTTTGCCATCTGCCAGCAGATGGCAAAGAATCTTTTTCGTCTGTTGGCAGATGGCAAAGAAGTGGGTGGGGCCCAATGGATGACGACGCTGTAATGGCCCAGTAGCCCCACCTCTTTGCCATCTGCCAGCCGCTGGCTGATGGCAAAGATATGGGCCTTTGCCATCCGCTGGCTGATGGCAAAGAGGTCGGACTATCTCCTCCCCTCTCTTCTTCTAAAAAAAATTCTCCTCCCCTCT
>NC_041387.1:169653014-169692115 GCF_002162155.2 Triticum dicoccoides | reverse complement strand
CGTCCCTCCACCGTTCTAGGCCGCGGCACCGCCCCCTCCCCGCGGCCCTCCCGGCCACCGCGGCCCTCCCGGCCACCGCGGCGTGCCCCGCGGCCCTCCCCGCCACCGCAGCCCGCCTCTCCTCTCCAGTCCTCACCTCAGAGTTCAGACCATGGATCTCGTGGCGCCGGCGGCCGCACGCCCGCTGCACCGGATCTGAAGCTTCTCCTCCCCCTCTTCCTCACCCCGGTCAGATCTTCTTCGTCTCGTGTTCCTCCCCGCGCCGCCGGCCGCTGGTCCCCGACCTCATCCCACCATGGATTTGACACCCCCGTGCTCTTCTTCTCTTCAGGCAGGTGAGCCCCGTCCCTCCCAAATTGGTCCCTCCTCCTCTGGTCAAGTTCTGCCTCTGCTACTGTGTAGTGTAGTGTTGACTGCTAGTGTTGTTGCTTGCTGGCCTGCTGCTTGATTTCGTTGCTGGCTTGCTGCTGCTAGATGATGTTGTTACGTGCTGCTGTTGGCTTGCTACTGCTGGTGGCTTGGTGCTATTAGCTGCTGCTTGTTGTTAGCTGCTAGCGTGCTACTACTAGCTAGCTACTACTGCTTGTGTTACTAGTTGTTGCTGCTGCTACTTGCTGATACTACTAGCTACTGCTGCTGCCTACTGGTGCTACAAATATCTTCGTAACTGAACTGACCATAATCATTAGGTGTATAGAGGATTTTATGGTTTCTATTTTATAAATAATGAATGTAACAACACTAGCGATCTTTCAATTTTGTCGAGTAAATCACGTAAGATAGAAGTGTGCCTATTTGTATCACATATTGGAGCGAAGTGCTGTCACTACCAAGTATCAAATGCAGCTTAGGTTCAGATAAGCTTTTCCCAAAATTAAAATACTACCAAGGGATCACTCCTTGGCATTTATTTTGTATTTTTTATTTATAACACATCTCATGCCTTGCAGGATCGACTTCCTTCTCAATAGTGAAATTTCTTCTGTTGTTCAAGTGAGAGAAACATGCAGGTATCTTAATGATCCACTAAATTATTTTCGGTAAAAGTTTGCTTCACATCCATTGTGTAATATGAAGAGAAATCATGGTGCTTTTCCTTTCGTCGTGTACAAAATTGTTTCCCGTCCATTACTTAATTTGTAGATGAATAATAGGGTACTTATTATTTGCGTGCATGGATTTCATTCAAATAGAATTTTCAAAGACAAATTAAATGCCATACCTTACTAAACTCAGATTAGCGCATCCAGCAGAGAAAAGTTGTGTACTTATTCCTAACAGTACCAAATAATTTAAATTCTGAATGGTTTTCGTCAGCAACTATTGTGAGTTGTCTTTGCAATTCCACATAGTAATTAGTTATAATGTCATACCTTGCACCATTTTCAGAAATCAACAGTTTACCCTTCCTGGTGCTTTATCCCTTGGAAGAAATCTTTATGGTGCTTCCGTGCTCTCCTAAAAGCCAGTTTAAACAGACTTAAAGAGTAGTGTTATCAACGGATAGTAAGAGAGCACCCTCATCTTGCTTTCAACCACTTGCTTCTGGGCTTCACTTATATTTTTATGTACTGAACAATCTCCGCAAAGTTCGCATTCTCCTACTGAATTAATAGTGCCAAGTCATAAGTCTGCAGCTAAATTTCAGGGAGAAGAAATTATCAAAAGACAACATAGGATAAATGTTACATATTCGTAGATTATTAATATTATTAGAAATGCACTGCCTGCATACTATTTGGTGCATTTTGGTACTCATGTGTCTATTTCCTTCACAGCAAAATAAACATGACCAATTTACCGCATTTTTTTACTGGCCATGGGTTCTGAAAATAAATATCTGAAAAGCAAGATAAACATGACTCTTTAGAAATAAGGCTAGGATACCTGATGTTAAAATAGAGACCGTGCCAATGAGTAATTCATCAACGTTTTGTAGCTAGCATTCCTATTGTTCTAGAGAAGCTGCTTATGCTTCTTAGAGTAAGGGGCCATACCATAATTAGTACAATTGCTTCCAAGCTCTTGGTGACATATTTTTCCTTCCATTCCATTTGCAACATGTAAGCCATGATTTCTTGTTTTTAGAGTCCTTCTCAGGGAGGAGTTCGAGGACAGTCTTGAAAATCCAGATCCGGTACCTTTGGCGTTGTTGACGACAGACCAAGCTAACCTTGCGGTTCAGGCGGACTCGAATGTTGGATCTGGATGCGGGTAGCAAATTGGCGGCGGTGGTACTGAGAGGGCGAACTGCAGCGAGCGGTGTCGTCGAGGGGCTTCGCCGACAGCATCCGCAGTTAACGTACAGGGTCAACCCTCATGCCCCTGGTTGGACTAAGAGGTATGACATCTGAATCTGTTGCGTCAACTAGCTGTACAATTTTTCAGAAATGGTTCATGCTGATTTGCTAGGCACTCCTTACAATGTTGTAGTCGTGTAGTGCGCCCAGGATTTTGCTGTTTGCTATGCACTATCTCGCTCTGAACCTGTGTACTGCTCTTCCCCTTCCGCATTTGACAACCTGTAGTCCTTACTTGCGGTTGGCCAGGTAGTTGTTTGTTGATTTAGGTTCGCCGCCGCCATTGATTCCTGCCACCATTGATTCCTGCGTCTTTTCTCAGGTCTCCCCATCAGAAGGAGTTGAAAAAACAGCCTGGAACATCCAGATCCAGTGCCCCTAGTCCTGTTGCCACTGCACAAGGCGAAGCCGACGAGTGCTGGAGGATTTGAACTGCGTGTCTGGCTATGTGCAAGAGGTCAGTGGCCGCAGCCAGTGAAGAGCAGGAGGTGAGGTCCGTCGAAGGAAGAATGCTTCCCCGGCTCAGTCCGCACAATCCACATTAAAGGTTAACCCGGAGGCACCATGATGGACTAAAAGGTGATTTTCTCACTTACATTTTCGTCTGAACCGCCATGACGTTATGATACAGTAGATTGCAGCTAAGCAGACATGGTACTATTTTACAAATTGCTTCAGATAATGGCATCCTGTAGGGTGCTATTTTTGCTTATATCCCTGCAGATCCAGCAGTTGTTGGCATAGCAAATGTATATGTGTGTGCATGTGGCAACTGATTCGATTCGCAACAGTAAGTCAGGAACCACCTGAGCGGCTTGGTTGGCTTGCTGAACACCGGCTAGCGCCTGTGCCCGGCGGTCTGAACCGAAGTGAGCCTACGAACATACAAATCCTGGAACTTGGAGAAAGGGCATCCACGGGACTGGTGGAACAAGAAAGCCAAATCAGAAATCTGTGGGGGAGATCAACATGACTTGAAATAAATTAGTAGAAAATGTATCCAGGCTTCTCCCCGCTTCCGAGCTATATTTTTCACCAGCTCATGGCCACCGAAAAGGCATGATGTGAAAGGAAGAAGACCTGAGTAGGGACATCAGTGGTTGTTTGGATTAGGAGAATTTAAGTTGGGTCGTTAGAAAACCAGTTTTAGGAGAAATTTTAGGAAAACTAGTTTTAGTTGTTTTTTTGTTACGCAATTCTTTGTTTGGATCAAGAAACCACTTTGACAAAACTCTGTTTGGGTTAAATCCTTCGAAGAACCACTTTATTAGACGCCTGACCCTCGCTCCATTGTATGGGCATCGGCATGGTTCTGTCTGCCGTGGTCATGCTCAGTGCCGAGAGCTGTACATCGCCGCTAGCGGCGCCTCCATGTCCGTGGAGCATCGTGTCGCTGCTATTGGTGTTCTAGCTAGTGCCACAAGCTGCGGCGTTGTGCCTCTCGGAAGGCGTTCAATCAGCTGAGCCAGATGGCGTTCCGATACAAATTGTTCATGTAGAACATGCCCAGCATTGCCAGCTCGCTACTGTTCTGTGGTCAGGCGCTATCAAAACTACCAAAGCAGGCTCCTGTGCACTTGAGGAGGGTCAGGTGGACCAAACTGGCTTGGTTTACTTGTATTTTGGTTTCGAACAAAAAAACTCTGAATATATAGCTTCTTTGACACATATATTGACAGTGGTGTCATGGAGACATGTTGGAAGAAATGATACATGTCCCTCTGTTAATGATATGGTTGTAAATTACTGCATGTGATTTCTAATTTTAGAATGTTGAGTAGACTATTGTTGTAGATCAATAAATTTTATGAAACTTACGTTTGGTAGTGTTTTTGAATCGGCATGCCTGATCAGGTTTTCTGAATTTGGTTATGTGGTGACAACACGTGTCCCTTTGTTATGAGTGTACCCGTGGTGTGCAGCTTGTTGGGGTGCGCCATGTGCTTTCCTTGTGTAATTTTCTTAAGATTTTCGCCTTAAGATAACTTAATTGCATTGCTCGTGTCTCAGGTCCATAATTTGTATTTTCTTCCAATTCTTCTAACTTTCTTCTTTCCCATTTTACAGATTTGCTTAAGATCACGTAAGCTTGGGTTGATGGAGTGCTTGTATTTAGTTTTTGTTTTGACCTTGTGAAACTTGCTACCTATGGATAAAACTGTGTAATATTGATGAAACTATGTATATGTATGGATGAAACTTGCTACTATTGGTAACATGTGTTGGATATATATGTGTCCATGACTATTGGTAATATGTGTTGAATACGCTATATTGGTCGTATAAATATATTTGTGTTTGATTTTCTGTGAAAATGAATTGATATAAGAAAAAACAAAATTAAATGGGGCAATATAGTCACTTTGCCATCTACTGGCAGATGGCAAAGAGCTTTGCCATCAGCTGGCAGATGGCAAAGAGGCCACGTGTCATCCACATGTAAAATTTGGGCTGGCTTATTTGGGCGCTTTGCCATCTGTCAGCAGATGGCAAAGCTCTTTGCCATCTGCTGGCAGACGGCAAAGCATGCAGCCTTTGCCATCTGCTGGCAGACGGCAAAGCATGCAGCCTTTACCATTTGCTGGTAGACGGCAAAGAGCCTGCAGCCTTCGCCATCCGCTGGCAGATGGCAAAGTATGCCGTTAGCCTTCTAACGGGGCTAACCCCGTTAAGAGGCTTTGCCATCTGCCAGCTGATGGCAAAGGCATATGCTCTTTGTCATCAACCAGCAGACGACAAAGAAGCCTTTACCGGCAGGGTTTCAGACAAACTGTTTGCCATCTGCTGGCAGATGGCAAAGCCTTTGCCATCCGCCGACCATGCCTTTGCCATCTTCCATGGCAGATGGCAAAGTGCCAGATTCTAGTAGTGTATGTGAATTTTGCAATGCCACCCTGGTTAGCCAGTCATCTTATATGTGAATTATATCACGCCATCATTTTTTTTATTACGTGTTAAATTTGTCAACAATTTTAGTACATTCAATTACTCTTCCTGTGCATCAGCCATTCGGCACGGTCATGGAAAAATCTAGAGTGGAAACAAGGTCTTCAGAGCAGACAATGCTATCTGACGAAGCGCATGTCTTGCTGGTTACCGATAGCTCCTCAGAGGAGGATTCAGAGACAGATGACCAGTCATATTTCCCCCCTGAGGTGCATGCCCTAACTTGGCAGGGTTATGTTACTCATATCGTGCGTATGGTATCTTGCATTGCTATGTCATTTGCTTAGTTTAGACATGCTTTGTGTGAATGCCACCTGTTTAGTGTCTAATTACCATATATGTGAATTATGCAATGCCATCTTGTTGCAAGACATTATATATGTGAATTATGCAATGTTATCTTGTTGCAAGGCATTATGTATGCGAATTATGCAATGCCATGCTGTTTAGGCAAGCGCCATATATGTTAATTATATCATGCCGTCCTTTTTTTTGTATTTCTCATTGCTTTTGTCGACAATGTTTGTATATTCAACTGCTCTTCCTGCGCATCAGCCATTTGAATTGGTGATGGAGAAATCTGGAGTGAAAACAAGGTCTTCAGAGCAGACAATGCTACCTACTGAAGCAGATATCTTGCTGGTTACAGATAGCTCTTCAGATGAGGATTCAAAGGCAGATGACCAGTCAACCAGTCCTATTATCCCCCCGAGGTGTATGCTCAAACTTGGCAGGGTTATATTACTCATATAATGCATATGTTATATTGTAATGCTTAGTTTTTACATCATATACACAATATTGAATGCCATCTCCTTAGTTGACACATCATATATGCAATTGCCCTCTGCTCACTTCCTTAGTATATAAATCATATATTTGAATTATGTCACGCCATGATGTTTACATAAACAGCATGTATCTGAATTATGGCATGCCAACCCATTTTCTAAAGACATAATATAGTTATATCATATCATCCTGTTTACATAGTCATCATATTTTAAATTATGTCATTCTATCCGTGAATTATATCATGGCATCATGTTTCCATCGACGGCATGTTTGTGATTTATGGCATGCCAACCACTTTAATAGACACATCGTATAGTTATATCATGTCATCCTGTTTACATAGTCATCATATTTTGAAGTATGTCATTCTATCCTGTTTAGTTAGCCATCATACATGTGAAATTGTGTCATGCTATCCTGTTTAATTAGCCATCACATATGTGAAATTATGTCCTGCTATTCTGTTTGCTTAGACAACATAAATGTGAATTATTTCATGCCCTGTTTTCTTCCCTACTATCCATTGCACCTATCTATCTTACAATGTCTGTACATTCAATTACTTTTCTTGTTTATCATCCATTTGAATTGGAGAGGATGATGGCAGTATCTAAGGGAGTAATAACATGGTCTTCAGAAAAGATCGTGCTACCTGTTGATGCAGATAGAACCACGATTGTACTTGCCCAAGAATCAGCCCCACCACACATAACCCACACTCATGCAGATTGTACCCCTACCCAGTTGGACAGAGAACCAGCTACACCCCTTCTAAGCCCAACCCCAGCAGATAGACACCCAGTTCCCGTTGACACAGCACCGTCTCCACCACAGAGCACCCAAACACGAGCAGTTAGTAAGGTAACTACAGTGCCCAAATCACGAGGACCACCACTCCGAACCCAAAGTCAACGCTTAAAGCAGAAGAAGAATTGTTCTCAGGTCAGGTTCCGTAGCTATGGTTCATACTACTTTGCTCTTGCATCACTGTATTTATTGATACCAACCAATTTCAAATTTGAAGGATGCAATTGAAACTCCAATGGCGCAACATGTATGTTTTAAACCTGTTTCTTTAACGTGTTTGGCTGTTTGCTGTTGTAACTTGCTCTATGTTGATTTCAGTTTCAATTGAATAAACAGTTATGTTCTCATGCCATGCACATTACAAGTGTTGTTATTGTTGTGTAGTTTCTCACACTTATATTCTGTCTATGCTGCTTTGTCTTAAATAGATATCATTCGAACTGTATCTATCTTGATTTGGCAACATAAACTAGAATGATATAGACCACACAGTGACCATACTACATAAATATATGTTTGTTTCATGCTGTTATCCTGTCCGCCTTACTACTGAACTGGTTTACCAAAATGAGTTTCATATACTACATTGTAAACCTGAGATGTGTTTGTTTGTTTCTCTTTTAGAATGCGGATAAAATATTGGAGAAGAGTACCCTGTTATGCAATGGTAAAGGAAGTACTGCAGATAAGGTTCAAGATAGTGAGACATCCCTGTTGGTCTCCAAGAAAGCTGATAAAAACTATATTGAGGACACTGAGACAACCCCAAAGTCCTGTCTTGATGTAGTGTTCGAGTTACTGGCTACCACTGCTGGCACCAGCTCTTCGTACTCGTTGCCTGAATCAGTTCGGCTTCTTGAGTCTCAACTTCAAGTTGAAAGACATCGATCAGATGTTATGCGACAGGAAGCCGAAGGACTGAGGAAGTCCCTGCAGAATTCAGATGCATACTTTCTGGTGCAACAGCAAGCGCTGGAGGACTTAAGCGCCAAACAAGAGAATGTTAATAAGCTTGCTAAGCATCTTGCCAGCATTATGGGTACCCAGGATATTGTTTCTTGAGCTCTTCTGAAGTGGTTTCAGTTCTGGACTTGTTTTGCTGCGGCGTTTATATGCTGCTGTGTTCCCTATATTTGCACTGGTGGTGAACTTTGATGCCCAATGGATGTAATATGTGTAATAGCCATGATAGCCTAGTGTAAGTTGCTTGCTTATTTATTTCCTTGTTGTCTTGTTTATTTGTTTGCTTGTAGTCAGTGCAGTTCTTTTTCTGCGGTTTGCTAGTGGCTGCAATAACCTATTTTTTAAAACCAGGCCACAATAACCATGGGCTAATATTTACTGTAGTGACACTGGACCTACGGGCCGTAGAAACAGTGGGCCTTCTATG
Organism: Triticum dicoccoides; assembly: GCF_002162155.2. Taxonomy (NCBI): domain Eukaryota; kingdom Viridiplantae; phylum Streptophyta; class Magnoliopsida; order Poales; family Poaceae; genus Triticum; species Triticum dicoccoides. The sequence continues at coordinate 169,683,877 of NC_041387.1, read as the reverse complement.
GGCCGTATAAATAGTGGGCCTTCTACGGGCCGTATAAATAGTGGGCCTTCTACGGGCCACAGAAACAATGGGCCTGCTACGGGTCGTATCATCAATGGGCCTTATAAAAGCAGTATGATCGATTGGCCAAACATGGGCCAATAATAGGCCGCATAATGGCCGTAAAAGGGGTAGAGTTGGAATCGTCCATTCATGGGCCGACCATAACGGGCCATCGTTAATAGGTCGTATTTCATGACGCTATGAAAACGGCCCAACGTGTTAACGGACCACAAACGGGCCGACTGTAACCACGGGCTGAATTTGGCCCATAAGCCAAAAATGACAGTAACGGGCCGTAAGTAAACAAATGCTGGAAATGAGCCCAAGAATAAATGGGCTCTGAGAAGGCCGAAAGATAACATGGGCTGGAAACGGCCCAATGGAATAACGGGCCCTTAATGGGTATAAAGTGATACACTGTTCATTACGGGCCAGTTTCACCACGGGCCGTTAATGGGTGTAAAGTAATACACTGTTCATTACGGGCCAGTTTCACCACGGGCTGTTAATAGGCCAAGAGTTACGTAGGGCCTCATATGGACCGAAAGACGTCATGGGCCATACATGGGCCAGAAGTGAAAACGGGCTGGAATCATGTTGGGTGGCCCAGATGACGCTATTGGGCCTAATTCGGATAGGGCGTAATGAGCCTTGGGTTAGCGGGCTGTAAATGAGCTATATGCGAACAAGCCGTTAACAGGCTTTACAAGGGCCGACCCGCCACCTTTTGACCAAGTCAAACGGGCCGGCCTTTTCACAGGAATGGGCCTCTGTTGGGCCGTGCCACGTGTCGACGTATCATAGGCGCCTTCTGTCCAATGAGTGGATGGCATCTGTCCCAACGGTGAGCCGACACGTGTTTCCTCCAGCCAATGATGATTTTACACGTGGGAAATCCCCATTGGTCGGGGCTGTTAACGGGTTATCGGATCCAAAACCCGACCCGATAGCTTAACGGCGTTCCGTTATGGTGGATGCCACGTGTTGGTCACCCTTGACGAAAGCACTTCTGTGACGCGCGATTTATCGTCATGGAAGTGGACACTTCCGTGATGATAATTTTGGTAATGTCATGGAACACTTCTACGACAACACAGGTATGACTATCTTGATTCTGTCATAAATTTGTCATGGATGTACATGCATGACAAAAAACGCGACCTACTGTGACAAACACGTATCATCACAGAAGTGTATTTTTTTTGTAGTGACCGTTCCCTAGTAATTCCTCTAATAATTATGGAAATTCCTACAATAATTATTATGGTAATTTTAATAATATGCCCTCTGATTTTGAGAATAGTGTTAAAGAATTTATGACCTCTCAAAAGAATTTTAATGCCTTGCTTGGAGAAAAATTGCTCAAAGTTGATGATTTGGCTAGGAACGCTGATAGACTCTCGCTTGATATTGATTATTTGAAACTTAGATCTACTCCTCCTAAGCATGATATCAATGAGTCTCTAAAAGCAATAATAATTTCCATTGATGAGTGCAAAGAAAGAACCGCTAGAATGCGTGCTAAGAAAGATTGCTTTGCAAAAGCGTGTTCTTCTAGTTTCCATGAAAATAATGATGAAGATCTTAAAGTTATTGATGTGTCCCCTATTAGATCTTTGTTTTTCAATATGAATCTTAATAATGATGGGACTGGAGAAGAGTCAACTTTAGTTAAAAGGCGTCCCAATGATTCAGAGTTTTTAGATTTTGATTCTAAATTAGATAAAAATGGGATTGGAGAGGTCAAGACTTTAAATAGCATTGAACCCACTATCTTGGATTTCAAGGAATTTAATTATGAAAATTGTTCTTTAGAAGATTGTATTTCCTTGTTGCAATCCTTTCTGAATTCTCCTCATGCTTATAGTCAAAATAAAGTTTTTACCAAACATATTGTTGATGCATTGATGCAATCTTATGATGAAAAACTGAATTTGGAAGTTTCTATACCTAGAAAACTTAATTATGAGTGGGAACCTACTATAAAGATTAAAATTAAAGATCATGAGTTGTTATGCTTTATGTGATTTGGGTGCTAGTGTTTCCACAATTCCGAAAACTTTATGTGATATTCTAGGTTTCCATGATCTTGATGATTGCTCTTTAAATTTGCACCTTGCAGATTCCACCATTAAAAAGCCAATGGGAAGGATCAATGATGTTCTCATTGTTGCAAATAGAAATTTGGTGCCCGTAGATTTTATCGTTCTTGGTATAGATTGCAATCTTTCTTGCCCTATTATTCTTGGTAGACCTTTCCTTAGAACGATTGGTGCGATTATTGATATGCAGGAAGGGAACATGAGATTCCAATTTCCATTAAGGAAAGGCATGGAGCACTTTCCAAGAAATAAAGTCAAATTACCTTCTGAATCTATCATGCGAGCTACTTATGAATTGAGTGCGAAAGATGGCACTACTTAAATCTATCCTCGCTTTTATGCCTAGCTAGGGGCGTTAAACGATAGCGCTAGTTGGGAGGCAACCCAATTTTATTTTAGCTTTTTTGTTTTTGTTTCTGTTTAGTAATAAATTTTGCATCTACCTTCTGTTTAGATGTGTTTTTATGTTTTAATTAGTGTTTGTGCTAAGTAGAACCTATAGGATAACCTATGGTGATAGTTAATTTGATTCTGTGGAAAAACACAAACTTTGCACGCACACAAATAATTTTAGTAATTCACAGAAACGTGATTTTGCGTTCATTCTTTTTGCTGTAGATCAATAGACAAATTTCCCAGGATTTACTATTTTGATAGGATTTTTATAGTTCCAGAAGTATTCGAGAGTTACAGATTTCTACAGAATGTTCTGTTTTTGACAGATTTTGTTTTTCGTGTGTTGTTTGCTTATTTTGATGCATCTATGGCTAGTATTAAGTAGTACGAACCATAGAGAACTTGAAATACAGTAGGTTTAACACCAATATAAATAAAGAATGAGTTCATTACAGTACCTTATGTGGTGGTTTTTTCTTTCTTTCACTAACGGAGCTTATAAGATTTCCTGTTGAGTTTTGTGTTGTGAAGTTTTCAAGTTTATGTAAAGATTTGATGGACTATGGAATAAGGAGTGGCAAAAGTCTAAGATTGGGGATGCCCAAGTCACCCCAAGATATTCAAGAATATCCAAAAGCCTAAGCTTGGGGATGCCCCTGGAAGGCATCCCCTCTTTCGTCTTCGTTCATTGGTAACTTTACTTGGAGCTATATTTTTATTCGCCACATGATATGTGTTTTGCTTGGAGCATCTTGTATGATATTAGTCCTTGCTTTTTAGTTTTCCACAATCATCCTTTCTGTACACACCTTTTGGGAGAAGCCCACTTGATTAGAATTTATTCGAATACGTTATGTGCTTCACTTATATTTTTTGAGCTTGATAGTTTTTGCTCTAGTGCTTCACTTATATCTTTTAGTCCATGGCGGTGGCTTAATTTTGAAGAATTGTTGATCTCTCATGCTTCACTTATATTATTTTGGGAGTCTCTTAGAACAGCATGGTATTTGCTATGGTTATAAATTTGGTCCTAGAATGATGAGCATCCAAGTTGGGTATAACAAAAACTATCATTGAAAGTGAATTGGATGCTATGATCAATTTGATACTTGATAATTGTTTTGAGATATAGAGGTGGTAATATTAGAGTCATGATAGTTGGGTGATTATGAATTTAAAGAATGCTTGTGCTAAAGGTTGTGATTCCCGTAGCATGCACGTATGGTGAACCGCTTTGTGATGAAGTTGGAGCACATTTTTATATATTGATTGTCTTTCTTATGAGTGGCGGTCAGGGACGAGCGATGGTCTTTTCCTACCAATCTATCCCCCTAGGAGCATGCGCGTAGTACTTTGTTTTCAATGACTTGTAGATTTTTGCAATAAGTACATGAGTTCTTTATGACTAATGTTGAGTCCATGGATTATACGCACTCTCACCCTTCCACCATTGCTAGCCTCTCTTGTGCCACGCAACTTTTGCCGGTACCATACACCCACCATATACCTTCCTCAAAACAGCCACCATACCTACCTATTATGGCATTTCCATAGCCATTCCGAGATATATTGCCATGCAACTTTCCACCGTTTCGTTTATATGACACCCATCATCATTGTCATATTGCTCTTTGCATGATCATGTAGTTGACATCGTATTTGTGGCAAGGCCACCTTCATAATTTTCATACATGTCACTCTTGATTCATTGCATATCCCGTTACACTTCCGGAGGCATTCATATAGAGTCATATCTTGTTCTAAGTATTGAGTTGTAATCTTGAGTTGTAAGTAAATAAAAGTGTGATGATCTTCATTATTAAAGCATTGTCCCAGTGAGGAAAGGATGATGGAGACTATGATTCCCCCACAAGTCGGGATGAGACTTTGGACTTAAAAAATAATAAGAAGAGAAAGGCAAAAAAAGAAAGGCCAATAAAAAATGAGAGAAAAGGAGTGAATGGACAATGCTACTATCCTTTTTACCACACTTGTGCTTCAAAGTAGCACCATGATCTTCATGATAGAGAGTCTCCTATGTTGTCACTTTCATTTACTAGTGGGAATTTTTCATTATAGAACTTGGCTTGTGTATTCCGATGATGTGCTTCCTCAAAATGCCCTAGGTCTTCGTGAGCAAGCGAGTTGGATGCACACCCACTTAGTTTGTTTTGTTGAGCTTTCATACATTTATAGCTCTAGTGCATCCGTTGCATGGCAATCCCTACTCACTGACATTGATATCTATTAATGGGCATCTCCATAGCCCATTGATACGCCTAGTTGATGTGAGACTATCTTCCTCCTTTTTTGTCTTCTCCACAACCACCATTCTATTCCACATATAGTGCTATGTCCATGGCTCACGCTCATGTATTGCGTGAAAGTTTAAAAAGTTTGAGATTACTAAAGTATGAAACAATTGCTTGGCTTGTCATCAGGGTTGTGCATGATTAAATAATATTTGTGATGAAGATAGAGCAACAGCCAGACTATATGATTTTGTAGGGATAACTTTCATTGGCCATGTTATTTTGAGAAGACATGATTGCTTGATTAAGTATGCTTGAAGTATTATTATTTCTTATATCAATATGAACTTTTATTTTGAATCATTTGGATCTGAACATTTATGTCGCAATAAAGAAAATTACTTTGAGAATTATGCTAGGTAGCATCCACATAAAAAATTCTGTTTTTATCATTTACCTACTCGAAGACGAGCAGGAATTAAGCTTGGGGATGCTTGATATGTCTCCAACGTATCTATAATTTTTGATTGTTCCGTGCTATTATATTACCTGTTTTGGATGTTTATGGGCTTTACTTTACACTTTTATATCATTTTTGGGACTAACCTACTAACCGGAGGCCCAACCCGTATTGCTATTTTTTTTGCCTATTTCGGTATTTCGAAGAAAAGGAATATCAAACGGGGTCCAAACGGAGTGAAACCTTCGGGAGCATGATTTTTGGAACGAACATGATCCAGAGGACTTGGATTGCAAGTCAAGAAGCAGTTGAGGCATCCATGAGGGTGGAGGGCGCGCCCCCTATCTCATGGGCCCCTCGGGCGTCCACCGACCTACTTCTTCCTCCTATATATACCCACGTACCCCGAAAACATCAGAACAAGCCGCAAAAACCTAATTCCACCGCCGCAACCTTCTATATCCGCGAGATCCCATCTTGGAGTCTTCGCCGACGCTCCGCCGGAGGAGGAATCAACCATGGAGGGCTTTTACATCAACACCATAGCCCCTCCGATCAGTTGTGAGTAGTTTACCACAGACCTTCGGGTCCATAGTTATTAGCTAGACGGCTTCTTCTCTCTTTTTGGATGTCAATACCATGTTCTCCTCGATCGTCTTGGAGATCTATTCGATGTAACTCTTTTTGCGGTGTGTTTGTCGAGATCCAATGAATTGTGGGTTTATGATCAAGTTTATCTATGAGAAATATTTGAATCTCCTCTGAATTCTTTTATGTGTGATTAAGTTATCTTTGCAAGTCTCTTCGAATTATCAGTTTGGTTTGGCCTACTAGATTGATCTTTCTTGCAATGGGAGAAGTGCTTAGCTTTGGGTTCAATCTTGCGATGTCCTTTCCCGATGACAGCAGGGGTAGCAAGGCACGTATTGTATTGTTGTCATCAAGGATAAAAAGATGGGGTTTATATCATATTGCATGAGTTTATCCCTCTACATCATGTCATCTTTCTTAATGCGTTACTCTGTTCTTTATGAACTTAATACTCTAGATGCTTGCTGGATAGTTGTCGATGTGTGGATTAATAGTAGTATATGCAGGCAGGAGTCGATCTACTTGTTACGGATGTGATGCCTATATACATGATCATGCCTAGATAATCTCATAATTATTCGCTTTTCTATAAATTGCTCGACAGTAATTTGTTCACCCACCATAATACTTATGCTATCTTGAGAGAAGCCACTAGTGAAACCTATGCCCCCCGGGTCTATCTTTTATCATAAAAGCTTTCGATCTACTTTTATTTGCATCTTTACTTTTCCAATCTATATTATAAAATACCAAAAATGCATTTATCTTATCATATTATCTCTATCAGATCTCACTTTCGCAAGTGGCCGTGAAGGGATTGACAACCCCTTTATTGCGTTGGTTGCGAGTTCTTGTTTGTTTGTGTAGGTGCGTGGGACTTTTGAGGAGCCTCCTACTGGATTGATACCTTGGTTCTCAAAAACTAAGGGAAATACTTACGCTACTATTGCTGCATCACCCTTTCCTCTTCAAGGAAAACCAACGCAAGCTCAAGACGTAGCACACCACCATTTGCGATTATTGCACCACACATAGTTTCGTTGAAGGGTCTCTGATCGTAGTGTCGCATTAGCAGCATCGTGCAGTAGTGCCGATTGCTGCATGCGCGGGTAACAGGTACGTTGTGGAGTGCAACTTAGTAGGAATAATCAGCTCACGTGATAATTTGATCTGTAGGAGTTGATGGTCGGGACCATAGGTGAACGACCTGGAGGCGGTGGCTCGCCAGTCGCCACTGATCGAGTAGCCACATTTAAAATACAATTTTTTTAGCGGGGTAAGAGTTCCGATTTTCAATGGTGCGTTATAAGTACTAGTTTTTAGAACGATTGGTATGGAGCAAAAATGGAACTCATAATTACTACCTCCTTCCTGGTTTACTAGTCCCCATCATATTTTGGGTCAAAGTTTGTCCATGGATTTTACTTGTAAAATGTGAATGGAAAACGAGATTTTGTTATACCCAAACAAAAAAGGACTGGAGGGAGTGATTGCTCTGACATGGACACGACGTCTCATAGCGCAGGCATTGAACCGGCGTGCCGACCAAGAGGGCCCCACTCGTTGCACGCCAGGCTAAACATGCCTCCTCGCCGCATGCAACCGGCTTCAGACTGCCCCGCTTGCCTCCATTGATGAATCCACGTGTGTGCGGGCAACACGTCCTTCCGCGAGCCGAACGACATTTTAGAAAGCAACGCCGGTTGGCTCCTCTCGTCCGCCCGCTATTTAAACGAGGCCATACGCCTAGCAAGAACTGCACCACACCGCCGCTCCCCATATCCTCATTGCACCATTTTCTCCACACTCTCCATAGCATCCGGTGAGCAGGAAGACGAGTTCTCTGGCATAAAAGCCGGCTAGGTGGCCCGACGAGTTAGGCAACTCGCCGCCCCAACTCCCTCCCCTCCCCAGGCCGTTTGTACCATGGGCGAAGCTGTAGGAAGGCAAGCGGAGAAGCAAGCCGCCACTCCAAGCTGGCCCCTGGTGCATCAACTCAACGCTCCAAGCCTGCTCGCAGAAGAGTCGCCAGTTGTTGCATGCCAGCACATGGGGACCACGGTGTCCAGTGCACCATAATTGGCCGCGCCATCCGACGTAAACGTTGGCGGAACCGCGGCATGCTGGTGGAGGTGGCCAACACGTCTGTGGCCACCGCCAACACCGAGGAATAGTATACCCGGGAGTCGCCGCCACTCGGAACCCACGAATGCTACGACTACCGCATCGTCGGCAGACACCTGGTGTGTTTCCCGGTTTGGCTCAAAACATCGTGGACCCCAGCCGCAGCCGACATTAGAAATATTATACCTGCCTCCAGAAGTTATTCGCGTTTTGTCAAAAAGTGTCCAAAATATAATTATTTATGTATGGTCTTGACTTGTTGTGCTCGCACTGGTAGTAGGAACTAGAGATTTTTCTTTATCTATAACTCTCCTCACATTTTTTTGGATTTGAAGTGAATCATCACTACAAAAAAATACACTTCTCTGATGATACGTGTTTGTCACAGTAGGTCACGTTTTCTGTCATGCATGTAAATCCATGACGATTTTATGACAGAATAAAGATAGTCATACATGTGCTGTCGTAGAAGTGGTCAAAAGGTAGCGGGCCGGCCCACAGAAAGCCTGTTAATGGCATGTTTGCATATAGCCCATTTACAGCCCGCTAACTCGCGACCTGTTATGGCCTACCGGATTTAGCCCAATAGCGTCATCTGGGTCATCCAATTGTAACTCTTGGCCCATTAACGGCCGGTGGTGAAACCGGCCTGTAATGAATAGTGTATCGCTTTATACCCATTAACGGCCCATTATTCCATTGGGCCGTTTCCACCCTGTGTTACCTTTCAACCTTCTCAGGGCCCATTTATTCTTGGGCTCATTTCTAGTATTCGGTTACTTATGGCCCGTTACTGGCCTTTTCTGCTTGTGGGCCAAATTCAGCCCGTGGTTACAGTCGGCCCGTTTGTGGCCCGTTAATCCATTGGGCCGTTTTCATGCCGTTATCAAATACAGCCTATTAATGACCCGTTATTGTCAGGCCATAAAACGTACGATTTCCACTCTAGCCTGTTTATGGCCCATTTTCCGGACCGTTATTGGTCCATGAATAGTATGGACCATGTTTGGTGAAATGATGATACAAACTGTACAAGGCACATAGATTAGACGGCCCATAGAAGGCCTATGGAACCTACGGCCTGTAGAAGGCCCATGGATCCTACGGCCCGTAGAAGGCCCATGGATCATACAGGCATGGAGGGCCATGGTCACTACAAAAGGTAGCAGGAGCATGGTTACAACAGTCCGTGTGTTGCCATGGCTATTGTGGCCTAGTTATAAAAATAGGCCACCAGAAAAACGATGAAAAAGAACTGTACTGACTACAAGGAAACAACTAAACATGACAAAAAGGAAATAAATAAGCAAGCAACTAATGCTAGGCTATTACGGCTACTACACATATTACATCCACTAGGCATCAAAGTTCGCCACCAGTGCAAATATAGGGACCAAAGCAGCATATTACATACACTGGCCATCTAAATTGCACAACGGTGCAAATAAATGCGGCAGCAAAACAAGTCCATAACTGAAACGACTTTAGACGAGCTCAAGAAATGTTATCCTGGGTATCTACCATGCTGGGAATAAGCTTAGCACGCTTATTAGCTTTGTCCTGTTTGGCACTAAAATCCTCCAACGCTTGTTGTTGTACCAGAAAGTATGCGTATGAATGCTCCAGGGAATTCTGCAGTCCTTCGGCTTCTTGTCGCAGCACTGCGGATCGATGTCTTTCAGCTTGTAGTTGAGTCTCAAGAAACCAAACTGATTCAGATACTGAGTTTGAATAGCTTGTGCTAGCGGTAGTGGCCAGTAACTCGAACACTAAACCAAGACAGGACTTTGGGGTTGTCTCACTGTCTTCAAGATAGTTTTCCTTAGCTCTTTTATCATCTTTGTTGGAGACCAACAAGGATGTCTCACTATCCTGAACCTTATCTGCATTACTTCCTTTACCATTGCTTAATAAGGCACTCTTCTCTTATATTCTGTCAGCATTCTAAAAGAAAAACAAGCAGACACATAACAGGTTTAGCATGTACTAGTACATGAAACTCATTTCGGTGAACCAGTTCATTAGTAAGGTGGACATGATTAAACTACCAAGTCTTATATTGCCAAGTAGTACATAATAAAAGCATCAAACAAACATATATCTATGTCCTATGGTCACTGCATTGTCCTGCAAAATCAAAATAGATACATGGTCCAAATCATATCAATTCAAGACAAAGCAGCACTAAAAGAATACAAAGTGTGGGAAACTATATGGCACAACAAGATTTCAGATGGGTACCACGGGTCTACATGTACAACAACACTATTGGCTCTATTGTGATGCGGGTAATGTGCATGATATGAGAAGTCAACTGTATACACAATTGAAATTGAAATCAACAGAGCTATTTATAAGAGCAAGCCTGTTAAATAAACATGCGTAAACATACTTGTTGGGCCATTGGAGTTTCGATTGGATCCTTTAATTTTAAAATAAGTTTGTATGAGTAAACACAGTGATACAAGAGCAAAGCAGTATGCAGGATAGCAATGGAATCTTAAATGAGAACAATTGTTCTTCAGGTTTAAGCACTTGTTCTACATGAACAGAGTACAGTAAGACATAGGCATATAGTACTTAAAAATAAAAAATGAGCTCATAGACCTTACCACATTCTTGGTTCGGGACTAGTACAAAATGAGGCGTTCGCAGTCATCGTCCAGTAAATGTGTCTCAAGAGAACGTAAGGGAATTTGATGAGTTTCTTTGCCACTGAAGTACATTTTCTTCAGGTAACTCCAATACTGCCACCAAGCATTCTTGAAGATAGCAGAGGTATTAGCACAGGTTACCTCATCCTGTGTTTCCAAATCGGTCCTTCTCTATAGAGAAAAATGGGAAAATTTGTTGTATTATAACCATCATGGAGGTAGAATGTATGGGACAAAGCAAAGTAATTGCCATGAATAACATTACTTACACATAACTCCTGGACAAACACCTGCAACTGGCATTTTCCTTCATATTCAGTATAATATTTCCATGATGGGAAGATACACACATAGGATTTAACAACATCAAATGCGATAGATGCTAAACTACGAATGGCTGGTTGTGCTTCCTCCACAGGAATAGGTGTACTGACTGGTGGAGTTGGGGTTCGCCGTGGTAGTACTGGCGCTTTGGGCACTAGAGCTGCATTACCAACTGCTCTTGTTTGGGAGCTATGTGGTGGATATGGTGTTGTGTCAACAGGAACTGGGATCTGCTGGGGTTGGGGTTAGATTGGGTGAAGCTGGTTCTCTGTCCATCGCAGTAGGGGTACAATCTGCGAGAGTGTGGGTTATGTGGGGTAGGGCTGGTTCTCGTGCATGTACAACCGGGGTGCTATCTCCACCAAGAGGTAGCACTATTTCATTTGAAAACCATGTTTTTACTCTGCTAGATACTGCCATCACCCGCTTCAATTCAAATGGCTGATAAACAGAAAACATAGTTGAATGTACAGACATTGTATGAGAGATAGATGCAATAGATAGTGTGGAAAAAGAGGGCACGAAATAGTTGACATGTATATTGTTTAACTAAAAAGGATAACATGACATTTTTCACATATATGATGCCTATCTAAACTGGATAGCATAGCATGACATAATTCAAAGATATGATGACTAACTAAACATGATGGCATGAGATAATTATATGATGTCTTTAGTAAACAAGTTCGCATGACATAATTCACATACATGTTATCTAAGTAATCAGGATCACATGATTTAATTCACATATGTGATTTATATGCTAAGTAGAGGCCATTCGCATAGATGATGTCGTAACTAAGAACATGGTGTTGAATATTGTGTATATGATGTCTAAACTATGCAATGCAAGACATCATATGCATGATATGAGCAGTATACTCGTGCCAAGTTAGAGCATACACCTCGGTGCGGGAATAGGACTGGTCATCTGTCTCTGAATCCATCTCCGAGGAGCTATCAGGAACCAGCAAGAGATCTGCTTCGACAAGTAGCACTATCTGCTCTGAAGACCTTCTTTTCACTCCAGATTTTTCCATCACCCACTCAAATGGCTGATTCACAGGAAGAGTAGTTTAATGTACAAACATTGTCAACAAATGGAAATGTAATTAAGAAAAGGATGGGCAAGATATCATTCAAATATATGATGCCTGGTTAAACAGGATGGCATTGCATATTTCACATATATTATGGCTGGCTAAAAGAGATGAGACTGCATAATTCCCATATATTGTATAGAAACTAAACATGTGGCATTACAGAACATGTGTAAACTGAGTAGATGACATATATGATGTCGAAAGTAGGCACTGCATGGCAACATATGCATGATATGACTAACATCATCATGCCAAGTTAGAGCAAACACCTTGGGGGTAAATAGGAGTGGTCATCTGCATCTGAATCTGCCTCAGAACAGATATCTTCCTCTAGATTACAATCTGGGGAGGGAGGGAGGGTTTGCCATTGAACCAACCAGGGAGCAATGTCTGCATGACATTGTATTGCCGCACAAAACTCTTCTATTTTTCTATACATGTTTAACATGACTGTGTAAAATATCTAACATGCATACAGAGAAAATATAGTGAGATTGTGTAAGGAGAGCATGCAGAAATCTAGAGTGATGGTAAAAACCAGTGGATGGATCCAAAAATAATGATAGTAGGCTGGTGATACCTTTAATTCAATTAAAAGACAGATGATGATTGCTTTACTGTTTCTTTCCCACCCAAGGTGAACAACATAGGCAGATATACTATTCATTGCTGCCTCGATATGTGCCAGATAATAGACAGAGATACTATTCATTGCTACCTTGGTATGTGCCCCACAACTAATTTGAAAACTCAAGTTTGAACATTAATTTGGACCAGACTTGGAGTCTAAGAGGTGAAGAGGACGATAAAGTAGCAGGTAATATTAAGCAATACATAATATAAGCAGAAACAAAATAGTGTGACCTCTCTTGTGGACCCGTGTACTCCTCAGGTTCATCTGCTGAGTCGATGATGGTGATGCCATTGCGGTGGGTGCCGGTGGCAGGGAAGGAGATCTGAGGCGGCGAAAAACAATCAGGAGTCTTGCTATCTGGTTTGGTGGATGCTTCTGTCGATGGAGAAGCTCAGGTGAGGTGGACGACGTCGCGGCAGGAGCAGGACAAACTCCACAAAGTTTTCTTCGACACCTATGTGTAACTGATGTAATTTTGTAGGGGCTCCTTTGGCTTGCAGGATTCTAAAAACGCAGGGATAGGAAAAACACCGAAATAGGATAGGAATGCACATGGGAAACAGAGCATTTGTAAACACAGGATTTCCGTCAACTTGGATGTTTGGTCCATAGGAATTGGAAGAGCAGAGGAATGCAAAGAAACATGGCCAAATTAAAGTGAAACCATATGAAAGCATGTACAGTTAGAATGCTATTCTGCCACTAATGCACTTAGTCTTGTTTTGATGCATAGGATTTTGAAAAGTAGGTGCAGGTGGATGTTTTGCTCCATTCCTTTCAACAAAATTCATGAATAATTGAATAGTAGAGTGCCATAGGAAAATTTCCTATTGCTATGTTTTTCCTTCAGTTTTTCCTTTGAACCAAAATAGCCCTAATGTATGGACATGAATGTAGAGTAATAAGTGATGCAACAAGTGCACAACATATTTGTCGTAGCCGTGTCGACCTCGGCATCATTGGGTTGGTCGCTGAATAAGTTGAGGCAGAGGTGGCTATCGGAGGTGTGGAGGAAGATCTGGGGAATCTGCAGACAGCTTCCTGGGCATTGTTCTGTTGTGATGGATGGTTCCGTCGTTGGAGAAACTGAGCCGAGCCATAAGACGTCGAGGCTGAAGAAGTACAAGACAGACATCGTTAATCTCAAGTGGGATTCTAATAACATCTCCAATAGATGTTGTAAAATACATTACCAAAAAGTGATAGATGTAAAATTTACATCACCAAAAAACACCTGACTACAACAGATGAGGTAAAAACCGTTGACTCTGGACTTAACTGTCGAAACTGAAATTTACTGTGGAATCTGAATGTTACTATCGAAACTGAATGCACTGGTAGCAGAGAGGCACTTCACATGTAGTTTAGGCTGCTCGACCACTAGTAGTAGAGAAACAGTGATCTAAATCAGCAGGCGATCGACGGGGAACACTGTAGCAGATAGCAGCCGGAGCAGCAGCGCCTGGAGGAGCAGCGCAAACTAGAGCCAGAGCAGCAACTCGCGTAGCAGCAGCAACCCGTGTACTAGCATCAGCAGCGCGAGCGAGAGCAAGAGCAGAGCAGCAGCACGAATGAGAGGGAGAGTAGAGCAGCAACGCGAGCGAGCGAGCGAGGGCGGAGCAGCAGCAGCAGCGCGAGTGAGGGAGCGCCAGAGTAGCAGCAGCAGCACGAGCGAGCGAGAGCCGGAGCAGCAGCAGCAGATCTGACTGGTATGGACGCTGCCGCCAAAGGGGCCTCATGCTGGGGGAGAGCCGCTGTGGAGATGTCGCCCATGGCGCCGGCTTCGAGGTATCCGCGCCATTTGGGTGCGGGATGGAGCACCGCCGGTGCCGGGAGGTAAATTTAAGGAGAAGGTGCAATGCGATGAGTGTACAACCTCTTTGGTGGCGCCAAGTAGGCCTCGGCTTCGTCCGAGGAGTTGGTGAGGATGTTGTGGTTCCGATGGAGCAGGTTAAGGCGGCACTGTGGGGATGGAGCAGCCGCGGTAGATGAGGCGATCGTCGGTGCAGCTCCTTGGAGGTGGAGGACGGGGCAGCTGAACTGACAGGACGACGGATCCTCATCTCAGGAGGTGGATGAGGGACGTCGAGCTGTTGCGGTGGACGATGTCGTCGGGGAAGAGGCTCCGGCTCGGCAGCGGTGAGGTGGCGGACGGAGGAGGATGGGGTTTCGTGGCTGGAGCAAAGAGGTTATGGCGGCCTGGGATTTCGAATGGCAAAAAGGAGGCGATGGGAGGGGGAAGCATGACTTAGGGACGCGCTTGTCCAAAATGTAGGGTGTGTTACAAAAGAACCCCCACTGATTTGAACTAGCGACCCTTTCGGCTCAGGGTTAGAAGAGGGATTTCGCTTGTCGGGATTTGGCAGTTGGAGGGAGTTTTCACGCGTGTTGTAATTTCGGGATAGCAAGGCACGGGTTGTGAAGGCGCGCGTTTCAGGAGCACGATATCTGAATTTTCGGGATATAACAAGGTGCGGGTTGAATTTTAGGGACAAGCCTAACATGTAATATTGTACGTACCAAATCAATTCGCACTTCCCTCAATGAAAAGACGAAAAAAATAAAGCTATTCACACCACACAAAGAGAGAGTCTTGTCCCGTTTTACTGTACAAATGCTATTCAAAGCTATGTATGAATCCATGTTATGTCCAATTAAATTTTTTCACTGTCTATATAATGCATGTAACCTACTCATATCAACATTTTAGTGCATTCCAAATGTCTATACTACCGCTGCAATTCGAACTAGATTTGAATTTGTTTCTCTATTTGAATAAGAATCTACAATCATGATTGTTGCCAACTTAAACGATCATTCGTGTATTATCTTAACAACACACCACATGATTACTATAGAGATAGAATGAACTCGGATTCAAAATATTGAACACACTTAATGTTGATTGGAAATAATAGTACATTTGATGTACTAACTAGGTACTCATGATCTAAACCATGTTCCATACGTACACCATGTTTATCATGCAAGGAAATAATAGTACATTGGAAATAATAGTACATTATGACAAGTATTTAGCCCTAAGCTGCAAAAGCCACACATTATCCCAAATTATAATCAATGTTCTATATATTATATGTAGTATAACATGTTAATAACCACACCATGCATATCACCATTATATATATATATTCATGCATGCATTAGTTTAAAACACTATGATGTCTTCTTCAAATATCCGAATCCACTTTTTTATAATGAATTATGATCTTTGTTCGTCTTTTACACCTTCACGGTCCTCTCTCTTTGTAGCTAGCTAGCGCTAACTTTCTATCATGCATATGGACACGCCCGCCCCTCTCTCGGCCTCCCATAGTGTCCCCTCCATCGCGCACATTCATTTCTCTTTAGGTCGTTCACCTATGCTGTGTGTAACATACTTTCTCTTCTTGGATCATATGCACTTATGATTGGAACTCTAGCAAGCATCTGCAACTACTAAAGATCATTAAGGTAAAACCCAACCATAGGATTAAAGTATCAAGTCCCCTTTATCCCATACGCAAACAACCTACTTACTCGGGTCTGTGCTTCTGTCACTCACGCCACCCACCATAAGCAAATCATGAACATATTGCAAACCCTACAACAGGAATCCCTCATGCTTGCGCGACACGGAGGGCACAATAGGAAAGCACCAATAATAAAACATGCAATTCAAACCAATCATAGCAACTCATCAATCACTGGTAGGACAAAGGAAAATCTACTCAGACGTCATAGGATGGCAACACATCATTGGATAATAATATGAAGCATAAATCACCATGTTCAAGTAGAGGGTACAACGGGTTGCGGGAGAGTGGACCGCTGAATATAGATGGGGGAAGGTGATGGAGATGTTGGTGAAGATGGCGGAGGTGTTGGTGTAGATCGCGGTGATGATGATGGCCCCCGGCAGCGTTCCGTCGCCACCGGAAGCAAGGGGGAGAGAGCCCCCTTCTTATTCTTCTTCCTTGACCTCCTCCCTAGATGGGAGAAGGGTTTCCCCTCTGGTCCTTGGCTCCCATGGCGTGGGAGGGGCGAGAGCCCCTCCGAGATTGGATCTATCTCTCTGTCTCTCTCTGTTTCTGCATTCTAGAATTCTGCCCTAGCACCGTTTCTTTTATATCTGGAGATCCGTAACTCCGATTGGCTTGAAACCTTCGCCCAGATATTTTTCCAAAAAATAGCTTTCTTACGGCCAAAGAAGGGCATCAACTGCCTTACGAGGGGCCCAAGAGGGTGCGGGGCGCGCCCACCTCGAGTGGGCGTGGGCCCCTGTCTCGTGGCCACCTCGGGCACCGTCTCGCGTTGATTTTACTTCCCAAAAATCACAAATATTCCAAAATAATTCTCCATCCGTTTTTATCCCGTTTGAACTCCGCTTGATATGGGGTTTCTACAAACCATAAAACATGCAACAGACAGGAACTGACACTGGGCACTGGATCAATATGTTAGTCCCAAAAATAATATAAAAAGTTGCCAAAAGTATATGAAAGTTGTAGAATATTGGCATGGAACAATCAAAAATTATAGATACGACGGATATGTATCAGTATGCAAGTTCCTCATCCCAGCATGACTAAGTCGTCGATGCCATAGCCAGCATGCTAAAGCTTTTGCAAGTAGACATGTGGCAGGCTGTGGTCCTGCAGAGAAATCAACAATATACAAGTCTCCTTTCCTAAAGCCTTCGAAGAGTTTGGAATTGTCAGATTCCATCAGCACAATGCAACGATATTTTCCATAGACGACAACCATATCAAAATCACAAAGCATTGAGACAGACATGAGGTTGAATCCTAAGGACTCGACAAGCATGACTTTGTCCATGTGTCTATCCTTTGAGATCGCAACCTTACCTAGACCCAATACCTTGATTTTGCCTTTGTCAGCGTATGTGATATGCTTCAGAGGAGATGGTGACAAATCGGTGTCCATCAACAAGTTCTTGTCACCGGTCATGTGGTTTGTACATCCACTATCGAGGACCCACTCAGTAGCTTTAGGTTATTCATCCTGCAGATGAATTAGTGCAACTTACGAACCCATATACTTCATCAGTGAAGAATATGATATCAATTTCATCAACATTAATAGATATATTAATATGAGGATGTGAGAAATGAGTGATTCATTTATTTATGATTAGCTTGCGTCCATTCAAGCACATTCAGGTCTCCAGCAAATTCCTCATACGATTAAGATCGTCTGGAGACCTGACCCTGCATAAGAGATTAGTTCTTTTTCTTCACCACCCACATCTGGAGGGGTGGCAAAGAGTTCATCATTCTGCGAGCTCCATAAGAAAAAGATGGCATTGAAGCCAGTGCACTTCGTTTCACAAAAGAGTGGTGAGGATAAGCATATGAATAAGGAGAGAAATTCTTCGAGGACTTATGAACATAATGGTTTGAAGAATAATGCACATATTCATGGCCTTTAGACTTTCCCTGCGAAACATAAGTGTTAGCACGATGATGTTCATATGAGGATTTTGATTCATGTGAAGAATTTGGTCCATATGAAGAATTTGATATGGAGTTCCTATTCTTCATAGGTGGTGTCATGATGACATTCACCTGAAGATTTTGAACGTACCTTTTGGGAACCCAGATTTTCTTCATAGGGGGACCGTTCCTGCAGTTAGTTCCAACATATCGAGCAAATACTTCACCATTCTGATTCTTGAACAATTTATAGTTGGAGTCAAATGACTCATCAGAGGAATATGAAGAATCACATGTAAAGCCAGATAGAGTGCATGGATCTATAGGAGGTCCTTTAGCAGCAACCCATGAGGTTTTGGGATACTGCTCAGGTTTCCAGTAGGTCCCACCAGCATTAAGTTTCCTCTCAAAAGCAATACCCTCTTTCCTAGGGTTCCTGTTCAAGATCTGCTTTTTGAGCACTTCACATAGAGTCTGATGCCCTTTGAGGCTTTTCTAAATACCTGTCACATACAATTCCTTCATCCCTGCATTATCGCCAGTGATACTTGTGGTATCCTCAGATGAGGAATTCGTGACCACAGAGACAGTTGAAGAATTTGCAGCAATAGAAGCATTTGAACATTCAGGTGATGAATTAGAAGATTCACACTCAATGCATTTCAGACATGGTGGAATAAATTCTTCCTGAGCGGAACTGATCTGTTGAGCAAGCAATGAATCGTTTTCCATCTGAAGATCCTCATAACTCACTTTTAACTTCTCAAGATCTTGCTTTCTGTGAAGAAATTCATAAGAAAGCTTCTCATGATCAGTTAAGAGAGTGTTATGATGATTTTGAAGGTTGTCAAACTTAGACTGAAGTTTTTGAAGACTATCAGTCAAAGCCTTAGTTCGATTCAATTCCTCATCCAACATATCATCGCTTTCATCAAGCATGTTTTGAACTTTTTCAAGAGCTCTTTGTTGTTTAGTGGCAAGGGAAGCAAGTTTAACATAGCTGGGTCCAAATTCATCACCCGATTCATCATCACTAGATTCGGAACGGTAGCATTCAGTTACCTTGGCATCCTTTGCCATAAGGCATGGTGCAATGGATATGATTCAGGTGTGAAAGTTATCTCATTGAGTGATTCCTTGAAATCCTCAAACCACGGATCATGACGAGTATGATGGCCTTCGTAGACCTCAGAGAGTTCGTCCCAGATAAGCTTCGCATGGTTGAGATGCATGATGTTCCTCAACTGATTTTTGGACAAATAGGAGCAGATGACATCCTTTGCCGTGAGGTTGAGTAGATTGTACTTGCGAATATCATCAGCCTCTGCCATCTTGCATAGATCAGTAAGAAGAATCTCAGTGATGGTCCACAGTTTGTTGTTCATCGCCATGAGTCGCTTCTTCATCATGGCCTTCCACTTGGGATACTAATGACCGTCAAAGATGGGCCAATACACTTTCTTCATTCCTACAGTCGACATAACTAAAACTCCAGGAGGTTAAACCAAAATCACACAGAACAAGGGAATACCTCGCTCTAATACCAATTGAAAGTGCGTTACGTCGACTACAGGGGGGTGAATAGGCTATTTCTACAAATTCTTCACTGATGAATTTCAGGGTGAGGAAATTTCTAAGTCACGAACAACTAGCAGCGGAATAAGTACTCAGGTATAAGCATAACAGAGCAACAACATAGTCATCATGATGAAATGAAAGACGGACACAGAGTACAGAAAGCGTAAACACAGGATAAGCAGGCTGAAGACAATGTGACTGAAGAAATTGGATTGAAGAAATAGAGAAAGTCTTCAGTCAAAATCTTCAAACAGTAATGATCAGGTTCATCAACATATGAATGAGGAAATGAAAGGGTTGAGGAAATAGAACCAGTAGGCTTGGTGAAGACAATGATTTGGTAGACCAGTTCCAACTGCTGTGACAGTTGTACGTCTGGTTGGAGCGGCTGAGTATTTAAACTCGCGGACACACAGTCCCGGACACACAGTCCTCACTGTATTCTCCTTGAGCTAAGATCACACAGACCTCACCCAACACTCGTGGTAAGTCTTCACAGGTGACTTCCAAACCTTCACAGACTCGGTCACTCGGTAATCCACAATTCCTCTTGGATGCTCAGACCATGACGCCTAACCGTTTGGAGGATACACAGTCCTCAAAGGTAACAAGCATCGGTTCTACACAGGAACAATCTCTTCAGTGATGCTCAATCACTTTGGGTTTGTAGGTTTGGGTTTGGGATTTGGGTTTTCCTCACTTGATGATTTTCGCTCAAAGTCCTCGGAGTATGGGATGCTCTCAATTAACAAGTGTCAGTTTCTCTCGGAGCATACAACCAACTAGTGGTTGTAGGGGGCGACTATTTATAGCCTAGGGAGCAGCCCGACATGATAAGACATAAATGCCCTTCAAGGATATGACCGTTAGGTGGTAGAATATTTTGGACAGTGGCGCGTAGCACAACAACAGGCGGATTTGAGGTTCGAATAACTCAGGGCTATCATGTTCCTCACTGTGTAGGAAATTTGCATTGGCGAATTCCTAACTCCTCACTCAGAACAAATTCCTCAGAGACCAGCAGATCTTTGTCTCTGTCACTGAAGAAATTGACTGAACTGATATGAGATTTGCAATGGCTTCACTCGAAAGAATTGGGTAGGTGTAGGATTTTGAGATGAGCATCACTTGGAAATCAGTTTCCTTAGTATTACCTCGACCCCCTTTAACAGTACGGTGTTTCCTATGACTCAAGAAAGAGAAAATGAAACTACAAAAACAAAAGTATTCACGCTTCATAATCCTTGCATGAATATCCAAGTCTTCAAGGTCACACCAATTTCATCACTTTCAAAGTCTTCAGGAGAACCAAAGTCTTCAGCCGAAGACATTCATTTTTAGGGGTCGACTTTCACTGTAAATATGAAACTCCTCATTGACTTATAGAGCCTGTGTACACTCACAAACATATTAGTCCCTTAACCTATAAGTCTTCAATACACCAAAATCACTAAGGGGCAGTAGATGCACTTACAGTAAGGAACTGCCATCTAGCTCTGCACTTGATTCACCTTCTATTATGAGTAGACTTGCAACACCACCACATGCTATTAATCCTGATATGTTGCAAGTTATTGATGATGCTACTTCTATGAATACTACTCATGACGATGCTAGTACCTTGATTAATGATGGTGTGCCACTAACACTATAGGAATCAGGAACTTTGCCATTAGCCATGGCTGACAGCAAAGGCATCCACGACGAACGGCAAATGCCTTTGCCGTCAGCCAGCAGACGGCAACACGTCCGGCTGAACAGGCTACGACAAAGGCTTCTTTGCCGTCTGCTAACGAACGACAAAGATGCAAAGGTCTTTGCCATCCGCCAGCAGATGGCAAAGAGCCTAGACGGCACACGTGTCAGCTTAGGTCCGTTAACGGGTTAATGGCATGCTTTGCCGTCCCCCAATGGATGAAAAAGACCTTTGCGTATTTGGTTGCTTTGTCATCTGCCAGCGGACGACATAGCGTGCCACGTGGCGGCACCTGGGGGCCTGGCCTATTTGGTTCCTTGGTCGTCCGCTAGCAGATGACAAAGATGCAATGGCCTTTGCCATTCACTAGTGGACGACAAAGCATCCAAATAGCTAGCCTACTGCACCAGGTTGCACAGGTAGCTGACACGTGGCATATTTATCGTCCGCTGGCTGATGGCAAAGCTCTTTGCCGTCTACCAGCAGACGGCAAAGAGCCTGTATAGCCCCTGTTTTTTCTTAAATTCATTCAATTTCATAGAATTTCACACACATATATATACACATATGAAAATACTTTCGACAAGCATACCAACACATATACATACCAAATCATATCCCTGCCATATGGTATGATCATCAAACACATATACATAGCAAATGGTTTCATCCAACACATGTACATAGCCAACATATCCAACAACAAGCATACAATGGTTTCATCCATACATACATATATAGGTAGCAAGTTTGACATTGTTCATCCTACAAAATCAAAACAAGAAGGAAGCATAAAGAGAAGAGTAGACTCCATCAACGCAAGCTTCCTCATCTGCAAATTGGGAAAGAAGCAACTTAGAAGAAGAAGAAGAAGAAGATTTTTTATTCTCTTTCTTTTTCTCCTCTCCTCTTTTTTATCACCATCTTCTTCTAACTAAGGTAGGTAAAAAGGCCATTTTATTGCTAAGCTATGTAAAAATGCTAAGTGTAGGTCATTTTAGAGCTAAGCTAGGTAAATAGGTCATTTTGGATCCTTATTATGTCATTTTCAAAGAAAGTAAGGTAAGTCTATATCATTTTGGAGGTAACAAAGATTATCATGACATTTTTTAGGAAAGTAAGCTAAGTATAGCTCATTTTTTGTCTAACTTAGGTACTTATGCCATTTAGGAATAAAGTAAGCTAAGTATGCATTTGTTAAGCAAAACACTAGAGAAAACTTACCCTCATCACAACAAATGCGATGAAGACCACAACTAAGGTAACAATTGATTCAACGACATAATGATACCAAGCCTCATTATCAATGGCATAATTTCTAATCTTCTTAATCTTCAAGTGCATTGCATCTATCTTCAAGCGCATTGCATTCATCTTCATCTTGTGATATGCAACTCCAATTTGGCAACCTACAATGCGCTTGAAGATAGATGCAATGCATCTGGACCCGACAATCGTTTAAACCCACATCGGCAACATACAACTCCAATTTCATCTTCTCTTCTTCAATTCTTTTAAATTTTTCTTTCAAATACTCATTTTGTTTTTCAACTAAATTTAACTTCTCGACAAGAGGGTCGGTGGTAAATTCTGGTTCACATACCTCCTAGATTAAAATATCTCTATGTCAACTTGATGGCCATAATTGTCATAAATGCGAAATGCAACAAATAGTTATAAAAGAGGATTTACCACATCGGCATCATAAAGCAGGCGAGGGCTAACACGGATAGATATCAAGACCATGGCACTATGTATAACAAACAATCATACAAAGTAAGAAAATTATACAAGTAACTATATAAATTATACAATCATACAAGTAACTATATAAATCAAGTACAACATAAAATTTTTAATACCTAGTAATAATCTGGATTGTCGGGTTCAATAAATGCTTCGGGATCAATAGATGCATCATCATCATCACTATCAGTAATGGCGTGCTCATCATCATCATTAATAAGTGCATTATCATGTGGAAGGCCACCTCTACTTAATCGGTCAAGCATTGACAGGTCATCCGCATCAGTAACCTGGCTCTTCTTGTTCCGGCTGAGGGGTGAAGTCAGGTTCACTGTCATTGTCTACTTCAATGTTTTGGGGGAAAGTAGAGCAGTTCTTGAAAGTTTTTTTTGGAAAGATGTGTTTCTTGGAAGAATTCTCCTTCATATGTGTCTGGGTTAATGTGAGGTTCAAAATCCTCTTCATTGGGGGGTGGTGGTATAACACGTGGCGGCACTTCATAAACGACATCCCAACTAAGGATGGCAATGGGTAGGGTATGGGGCAGGTAGAGCAATACCATACCCATACCCGTGTAGTCAATGGGTACAAAACCCTACCCATACCCGTACCCGTGGGTATGATACTTTACCCGTACCCATACCCGATGGGTACCCATACACATTGGGTACCCAACGGGTAGATCAAACAGTACACAAATTATTCACAATTTTACATTCATCTATAACACATTTAACAAAAAAAATGATCTCAAGTCGATAACAAATAGCCAAGTACTTGAAAATTATCTCAATTTAAATTGACAATTTGTAAAAACTTTAACATAGGTTCATAAGCTCACAACATAACTTTAACATAGGTACACTTGTGATTGTGAATCACGGTAAGATTCACATGTCGGTATTAAATGGGTAGGGTATGGGTATATCCATGGGTAAAAGGCTATACCCGTGCCCTACACATGAATTAACGGGTAGGGTATGGGTACTACTCGTGGGTATAAAATTGTGCCCATACCCTGCCCATGCAGGTACGGTACCCGCGGGTACCCGTACCCATGGGTAAAATTGCCATCCTTAATCCCAACCATTGAGATTAGGATCACTTTGACAGGCCCACGGTAGATAGAAACTTGGGTTGCCTATTGAGCCATAATATAGACATCGGGAACATCCAAATGGGTGCTTTGTTTGATTTCCACTAGCCCTATATGTTCATTAGTCCTTCTAGTCTCCTTCGGCTGGAACCAATAACATTTGAAGACTACAACGTTTGGTGGGTTTGCACCATAGAATTTAAGTTCATAAATTGCTTCAACTCCTCCATAATACTCGGTATATCCTTCGCCGATAGCAGAGACACAACAATTTGTAGATTTTTGGTCGGCCATAGATAGGTCTTTGCCATAACTACGAAAGCGATACTCGTTGATGTCGTATTTGTCAAATGAACGGACCTTATAGTCAAAACCATTAGCGACTTGTCTCAGTTCAGCGTCCATAAGCTCTGAATTAGCCTACAAGTTTAATACGAAAGGGATTGTTGCATTAGCCACAAATTATACAAAGAAATGAAATGGTATAATGGAAATTACCATTTGTTTGAACCAAGAGATGAAACCGGGATAGCCGCCTCCATGCTTTGCCAGAGCTCATACTCTTTGACGGAATCCTTTTGGATCACCGCTCCATACGAGAATTTGGCGACATAACGACTGTATCAAATTTATCCAGGAATAAGAGCAGTTCAAAGGAATTAGAAGTTGGGAAACAATGTACCAAGAACTTACTCGATGTACGGCCGCACTACTATTAGGTTGTTGAAGATATACAACAAAATGGTCTGCCATTCTTTGAAATCCAACGTTAAGGAATTAGAAGCACCGGCTGGTGCCAGATCCCCTTTGAACAGGCTGATGTTGGATCAACCCTTTTTAGGGTCACCAACATTGTACAGAGGCTTCGGATTATGCAAATGACGATTTTTGGCTTTCTAGTGTGCTGTCATGAAGTTTTCCACCTCCTCAGTTATGAATGCCTCGCCCATCCATGCTTCAATTCTACGTTTATTTTTACATTTTGCTCGAAGCGTCTTCTGCATCCTCTCAGTTGCATAGCACCAACGATTCTGCACCCCCCAATCTTGCCTTGATTGGGAGATGCAAAATCATGTGATGCATTGGATTAAAGAAGCCCGATGGAAATATCTTCTCTAACTTGCAGATCAACTATGGTGCCAACTCTTCCATTTCTTCTAACAGGTCAGGCGATGGTTCTTTAGCACAAAGAACACAGAAATAATAGCTCAACTCTACCAATACTAGCCATTCATCCTCAGGGATGAATCCATGCAACATCCCCGGCATTACCCGCTCAATCCATATGTGCCAATCATGACTCTCGAGACCAAATATCTTCAATTTTCCAAGACTCGCTCCCTTCTTTAGATTCGCTGCATACCCATCAGGGAACATCAACTGCATTTTCACCCACAAGATTATTTCCCTCATAGCTGGCCTTCCAAGATTGAACCATGCCTTTGGCTTTATCCATTTCTTCTTTCCTTTTGGTGGTTGCATGTTTTGTAATGGTCTATGACATAGCGCCTCCTGATCGACTCTTGCCTTAGGATTATCCTTTGACTTCCCATCTATGGCAAACAATGTACCAAAAAGTGCCTCGGCGATATTCTTCTCAGTGTGCATCACGTCAATGTTGTGTGGACAAAGGAGGTCTTTGAAGTACGGCATATCCCACAAGAATGTCTTGTGAGTCTAGGCGTGTTGCGAATTATACCTCTTGAAATACCCTAGACGCTTTGGATCTGGCTCGAGAGTGTTTAACTGATCCAGGATCTCTTGGCCTATCAATGGAGGTGGTGCAGAGTCTTTCACAACTCTAAATTTGATGAAGTTTTGCTTGTCTTTCCTGAACTTATGGCGAGGATGCAGGAACGGTCTATGCATGTCGAAGCAAGAAAACTTGCAATCGTCCTCAAGCCAACGAAACTGAAGAGCTCCCTTGCATGTGGGGCACAGGAACCTTCCATGCACACACCAGCCAACGAATAGCGCATACGCCGGCAAGTCATGCGTCGAGTACATGTACCACACACACATTATGAAGTTCTTTTTGATAAAGGCGTCATATGTCTTGAACCCATTATCCCAGGCTTCTTGCAATTCGTCCTTCAGCGGATGCATGTACACATTCATATCTTCCCCGGATAGTTGGCCCCTGGAATTATCAACGTCAGGAAAATTTCTTTCTTTGCATAATCTGTCCGGGGGAAGATTGAGTGGAATGACAAATACGGGCCAACAACTGTATTGGATTGCCGTGAGACCAAACACACTGAACCCATCCGTGCTGATGGCGACTCGAGGATGCCTCGGATCTGCCGCTTTGACGTCATGTAATGCATCGAAGCGCTTCCAGGCTTCACCGTCCGATGTGTGCACCATCATCAGCTTCCCATCTGCATCTAGTTGGGTTCTTATGCCTGTTTTATGCCATCTCATCTGTCTTGCCATCTCTTCGACCATGAAAAGACGTTGAAGTCTTGGTACGATTGGCATATACTCTTGATAACCCACAAGTATAGGGGATCGCAACAGTTTTAGAGGGTAGAGTATTCAACCCAAATTTAATGATTTGTCACAAGGGGAGCCAAAGAATATTCTCAAGTATTAGAAGCTGAGTTGTCAATTCAACCACACGTGAAAGACTTAATATCTGCAGGAAAGTATTTAGTAGCAAAGTAGTATGGAAGTAACGGTAATGGTGGCAAAAGTAACAGTAGCAGTTTTGTAGCAATCATAACAGTGGCAACGGAGAAGTAACTTAGCAAAGATCAATATGTGAAAAGCTCGTAGGCAATGGATCAAGGATGGATAATTATGTCAGATGCAATTCATCATGCAACAGTTATAACATAGGGTGACACAGAACTAGCTCCAGTTCATCAATGTAATGTAGGCATGTATTCCGAGTATAGTCATACATGCTTATGGGAAAGCTTGCATGACATCTTTTGTCCTACCCTCCCATGGCAGCGGGGTCCTAATGGAAACTAAGGGATATTAAGGCCTCCTTTTAATAGAGTACCGGACCAAGGCATTAGCACTTAGTGAATACATGAACTCCTCAAACTACGGTCATCACTGAGAAGTGTCCCGACTATTGTCACTCCGGGGTTTGCCGGATCATAACACGTGGTAGGTAACTATAACTTGCAAGATAGGATCAAGAACTCACATATATTCATGAAAACATAATAGGTTTAGATCTGAAATCATGGCACTCGGGCCCTAGTGACAAGCATTAAGCATGGCAAAGTCATAGCAACATCAATCTTAGAACATAATGGATACTAGGGATCAAACCCTAACAAAACTAACTCGATTACAAGGTAAATCTCATCCAACCCATCACCGTCCAGCAAGCCTACGATGGGATTACTCACACACGGTGATGAGCATCATGAAATTGGTGATGAAGGATGGTTGATGATGACGATGGCGACGGATTCCCCTCTCCGGAGCCCCGAACGAACTCCAGATCTGCCCTCCCGAGGAAGAACAGGGCTTGGCGGCGGCTCCGTATCGTAAAATGCGATGAATCCTTCTCTCTGATTTTTTCTCCTCAAACGTGATTATATAGAGTTGGAGTTGAGGTTGGTGGAGGTCCAGGGGACCCACGAGGCAGGGGCACCCCCGAGGGGGGTGGGCGCGCCCTGCATCCTCGTGGATAGGGTGTGGGTCCCCCTCTGTTGATTCTTTCGCCAATATTTTGTATTAATTCCGAAACGTGACTCCGTGAAGTTTCGGGTCATTCCGAGAACTTTTATTTCTGCACAAAAATAACACCATGGCAATTCTGCTGAAAACAACGTCAGTCCGGGTTAGTTCCATTCAATTCATGCAAGTTAGAGTACAAAACAATGGCAAAAGTGTTTTGAAAAGTAGATACGTTGGAGACGTATCATATACCGAAGAACATTAACGGGGATTTTGGTGTGTGTCTTCTCACCCATACTGTTGTTTACCACAACATACCTGGATGACTTGCAAAGGGGACAATAGTTCAAGTCCGCATACTGAAGCCTAAATAAGGCACATCCATTCTCACAGGCATGTATATTCTCATAGGGCATCTTAAGAGCACGGAGGATTTTGTCTGACTGGTACAGGTTTGCAGGTAGTACATGGCCTTTCGGTAGAAAACATCCAAATACTGTCATCATCGCGTCATAGCATTCTCTACCCAAGTTGAATTGAGCCTTCAGAGCCATTATTTGTGAGATGGCATCCAGCTGACAAAGCTCAGTGTGCTTGTGGAGAGGATGTTTTGAAGACTCCAACATCTCATTGAAGGCCTTTGCAGATTCCTCCATCTCATCGTCCGAGTCCCAAGCATCATCAAAGTTTTGCACCATGTCTTGCATCCCGGTATGATGCTCATCGGTGCGACGACGAAGCACCTCAGCTCTGGCGCGTTGGCCAGACTCGCCATGAAATGTCCACACCGTATAATCTGGTGTAAAAGCCCTCTTCTGCAAGTGTTTGCCCATTTCATTCTCTGTCCTCTTGTACCAATTGTTGCACCCGGCACAGGGGCACCAGCTTGTCCTCTGGCCATTTGCAAATGCGGCTCTCAGAAACCCCTTGGTTTTTGTCAACCATTCAATGGTCATGTCTTTCTGACTAGTGTGACTGGTGTACATCCACGCACGATCACTCATCTTGCCTAGCTGTTGTACAAATAAAAAATAAATAAATTAATCAGCACGTATATATTCATCAGTTAATGGAGTTTTTCACTTTTATTACGTCCATGCAACCTAGACGCTAATAGGTAAAGATAGGTCCTAATCCCACCCAAGTATGTGTAGATTGGGTTCGTTTTCCCATTCTTTGCTCCGGATCCAACACAAAATTTTGGCAGCACCTCCCTGCTGTTCTCCTGATACACGTCTCGGCAATAAGCAGAAAGGATGTGTACCCGGAGAACAACAGGGAGGCACTAACGAAATGCTGCATCGGGTACGGAGCAGAGCATATGGGAAAACGAACCCAATCAACACATACTCGGGCTGTCCATGGATAATGTTGGACAATTCGAAAGAATCACGGTTATAAATATGCAAATTCATGCATATTTATAGATGTAACCCTTTCGAACGGGAGACACATAGTGGTCACGCATACTGATGATTGAAGGCACCTATAGCTAGCAAGTTTCATTGGCACGAAGACCGGAATAGAGCAAGTCAAGGGGGGAGGTGGAGATGTCATCTGTGCTAACCCACGAACGCAGGGTATAGCTCGTCGAACAGACCCTCGCAGCAACAAAAAACTGCACATTTAAATTTAAAGATGAGTTTCATACAAATATTGTTTTTTTTCGTCAACCTAACTAAATATTTACAAGAGGACGAGCGGGTTAGGGGTTCCTCGGCGTCGATAGAACCCTAAATAGCAAGTATCATCGGTGCAAGATACATGAGGCGCTCAGCGTTGAACACTAGATCCACGTCCCACAAGTGACGCCAGCACCCGACATCCCGCAACAATAATTCTGGTGGCCGATGACGGTCGAACAACTTGGCAAATTTGTTTGGCAGCCTTTGCAATGAGGATTAAAGCCAAGTTTTGAAAGTTCAAACAACCAAACCGACTTGAGTCAGTTTGGGTGTTACGAGTTTCAGCTTTTAATTGTCATCTTAGAGGCTACCGGACAAATTCGCAATGGTGTTCGACCGCCATTGACGCCGAGAACTGTTGCTGCGGGATCCAGGATGCCTGCGTCACTTGTGGGACGTGGATGTACTACTCGACACAGACAGCCACATGTATCTCGCACTGACGATACTTGCTATTTTGGGTTCCATCGACACCGAGGAACCACCTAACCCGCTCATCCCCGGGTGCCCTAAATTAGCATGCATTCAATAAGCAAAACTACATCATCTCTTGCGTCTGTATATCGTCGAATATTATCACTAATACATCTCGAATAGTATCATACAAATAACATCGATAATACAGCTAGAACCCTAGTGAATGACGGGTATCGGTGCGGCGGTGGACACCCAAAGGGAAGGAACCATCATAGGATCATAGCTCTAGTGAGATCCCTGAAGAACCTGCCACGTATTTTCGAACCTCCCCTCCAACGCAACCATGTAGCGGCGGACGTGCTCGTCCTCCTTGCTGAGACAGTGACGTACCACCTCTGCGGTGTCCGAAAGCCTCGGCACCGTCTCTGGCCCACGCGACCGCCACCAAAGAAGGTTAGGGTCAAAGATGGCTGGCTCCTCACCAAGTTGCCCCCCCGGAAGGTAGCACCTCCCAGTACCAGCCCGGCAGAGCCTGGTCTCGGACATGGCCCCTCTGATCAAGCAGGCCTCCTCCACCCAGTTGACAATGAGGATGCGGGGTAGGCATCGTTGACGTCGATGCGGGAATAAATGCTTTAACTAAAAAAAAATAACAACAAATGTGACATGTTCAAAATAAACCAGAAACTTAACCTAAACTAAACTAAACCTAAACTTTCTTCTTTCTTTTTTATTCTTTCTTCTTAACCTAAACTTAACTTAAACTAAACTAAGTCTAAACCTAAAGCTAAAAAACATAAATTAAACCTAATTAACTAAATATAAAAAACAGAAAAAAGAAGAAGAAGAGGGATGTCTCACC